>NC_022015.1:5194938-5212950 GCF_000317375.1 Microtus ochrogaster | reverse complement strand
ATTCAAATATTATTTGACTTAGCATTAAGTTTTAAATTTTACCTAGGTTACTCTTAAAAGAAAAATCTTACTTTTTGTAATACAAAGCTTAACTATTTCCAATTATTTAATAAAGTTTTCTAAAGAGAAAAAAAATAAAATGCATTGCTTGTGATTTTCTAGATAGAAGATTATATTGTTAACAGAGTTAGTTTTATTTCTTCCTGTTAATCCATTTTTCCTTATATTTTGTCTTGTTTATTTGTCTGGATTATACTTTCCAGGGTAATGTTGTGTATAAGTTGCAGAAACCACCTATTTATCTTTGTTTGGAAAGTGAAGGGATATTTTCAAGTCTTTCATTAAGTATGATATTCATTGTAGATTCCTTATAGGTCCCCTTTATTAAATTCAAGGAGTGTCCTTAAATTCCTACTTTGTTGAGTGCTTTTATTAGAAATACTGAGATGGTCATAATTTCTTAACTTTCTTATATTAATGATTTATTTCATTTTTCATTGCTTCATTTTGTTATGTTAAACCTTGCATTTATGTAAAAAATCCTATTTGCCCACAGAATATTGTTCTTCTATGAACTGTTGGGTTTGTATTAGATGTCAACAACATAGTTAAATCTGAAGTGAGGATTTCTGTGTCAACACTTGTGGAGAGCATTAGTCTAGAACAGTGTTCTCAACCTTCCTAACACAGACCCTTTAGTACAGCTGCTCATGTTGTTGTGACCCCCAACTACAAAATTATAAAATTATTTTTGTTATTTAACACAGCTGGGAAATGAACAAGCAGACTGTCTAAGTAGTGAGATGTCTCTGTCAATTCTAGTGCTGGAAGTTGCTTACAATGTACTTCCTGTTTACTTAGGTAATATATCCTTCTGGAGTCTTTGATGGAGTTGAAGAATTTATAGTTATAGTTTTCCTTAGTTGTGATAAAAGATAAAGTAGATATAAATATTGTAACTGTAATTCTTGCTTGATTACTGTTTTATTGTATGTAATATTGCTTTGTTAAAGTTAAAACCTTCCTTTTTATTTAGACAGAAAAGAGGAGGTGATATGGGATTCCATTCTGTATGCTACGAATATATTTTATTGCCATTGGTTAATAAAGAAGCTGATTTCAGCTAATGGCTTAAAAGAATAGAGCCAGGCTGGAAAAAAAAAAAGAGAGAGTAGGCAGAGTCACAGAGAAGCCATGTAGGCTCCAGCAGGGACAGACACACCAAAACTTTACCCAGTAAGCCACAACCATGTGGTGATACACAGACTAATAGAAATGGGTTAATTTAAGATATAAGAGTAAGCCAGAAATATGCTTAAACTATTGGCCAAACAGCATTGAAATTAATTCAGATTTCTGTGTGATTATTTCAGGAGTCTGGGCGGCCAGGAAATGAAGAAGCAGCCTCCCCCAACAATACATAAAGATAAGTTCTCATGAAAAGGGCATTATTTAAGAGACACAGATCAAACAAAGAGGCTAGGGAGATGGTTTTGTGGGTAAAGGTGCTTGCTATGTAATTATAACGACCTGAATTCAGATGCCTAGCACCTAGAGAAAAAGTAGAGCTTGTCTGTGTACATCTGTGACCCCCAGAAGTACAGATGTGAGGGTAGAGACAAGAGGACTGCTGGGAGTTTCTAACCTCACTGAAAACAGTGAGATTCATGTACAGTGAGAGACCCTGCCTCAAAGCAAAGGTAAAAGAAGTAGATGAAGACTGACAATCTGTAACCACTTCTCAGCTACACAAGTGTGTGCACAAATACATCAAGCACACACACACACACTCTTACATTCTTCTCTCAACCAAATTCTACACCAGATAAAATTTACTACTTAGTAATAACTTATTAAGCGATATCACAATTGTTGCCATAATAATTATGTCTGCAACTACGGAAGTATGGCACATTCTTAGAAAATCATTAAGGAAATGAAACATTTTAAAAGGAAAATAGTCAAAATATGATCACTCACCATTATCACAAAAATATTTGGTAGACATTGTTTGAGATCTCTGTATCACAGAGATAATGTATATGTATATAATAATGTATCACATATTATTGTTTATCATTAATTTTAAATCTTACTTTGTCTTCACTTAAACCTTTTGGATATTATTCAAAGCTATTCTGTTCTAAGACTTTGGTTGTTGTGACTCTTGACTTACTAAATGCTTAGGGGTGTGAATATGCCACCTCCACGGGTGTACTTCCTTCACTCAGGCCACACTTTCAGACTCCCCAAACAGTATCACCACCTGGGAACCAAGATTTCAAATGTCTCATACCATGGGGGACATTCTCACTCCAGTCACTGCACCCTGGTTCTGTTCAAGCCTGTAGGTACCCTCCTGCATTCAGAAGGCTGAGATGAGTAAAGAATAACCATGAATTTAAGGCCAGCCTGGGCTACATAGGGTATTCTAGGCTAGCCTGTGCTGAAGTGTAAGACATTGTCTCAAATAATCAAACCAAAAAAAAAAAGCAAAAAGAAGGAATAAAAGATAGAGAGACAGAAAGCAAGGACAGAAGGGAGAAAGGAAGGAAGGGAGGGAGGGAGGAAGGGAGGGAGGGAGGAAGGAAGGGAGGGAGGGAGGGAGGAAGGAAGGGAGGGAGGGAGGGAGGAAGGGAGGGAGGGAGGAAGGGAGGATGGGATGGAGAAAACTTTCCTCAGTTGTGTCATTTTGTTCTTGTTTCAGTTTATTATAAGACAGAGTTATCCCAGCTGAGGGTTTTTTTTTTTTTGAAGAAACACTCTTAAGAAAAAAAAAGACAGAGTTATTTTGGTCCACCAACTGTTTCCTCAATTGTACTTTTCCCTTTTCCCATCTACTAGTGTTGTTTTTATCTGGTATTTGAGATCTTGCTTTGTTAAATCACTATAATCCAATTTTCCTTATGCAAAAAAACATCCATGTGCATTTTCTTCTGTTCTTCTATATTGACTATACATAACATTTTATAGACTTAACTGGGTTTATTTTAAACACTCCATGGTTGTCTAAAGTTGTACCAATCATTTGGGGGTGGTATGGTGTTGCAGGAGCTCCCCACAGCTCCCATCTACAGTATGGGGGAAAACATTTAAAACTTAGAATAAACTTTTAATATCTCTATCAGGTCTTTGATCCTTGGCTTTGTTGAGGTAAGATGTCCTGTATGTTATGAATGTATGTTGTTTCCATTGGTTGATAATTAAAGCTGCTTTGGCCTATGGCAAGATAGATATGCTAGGCAGGAAATCCAAACAGATACACAGGACAATAAGGGTGGGATCAAGAGGAATGTGAGCCCACCACACAAGAATACCACCAGCAGCCTGATGTCAGAACAGAGGTAATGCCACGGCCACGTGGCGATACACAGATAGATGTAGAAATGGGCCAATTTAGAAGAGAGAGCTAGCCAATAATAGCTTGTGCCATTAGCCAAGCAATTATATTTAATATTAGCCTCTAAGTGATTATTTAATAAGCGGCTTCAGAGACTGACGGGCAGGAGAGAAACCAGTCCAGCGGTATCAGGCAAGACTAAAGAAAATTCCAGCTACACTCAGTTAGGGTTTCTATTGCTTTGAAGATACCATGACAGTGGCAATTCTTATTTGGAAAACATTTAACTTGGGTGACTGGCTTACAGTTTCAGAGGTTCGATCCATTTTCATGGCAGGGAGCATGGTGGTGTTCAGGCAGACACAGTGCTGGCTACATCTTGATCAGAAGGCAACAGAACGTGAACTGTTGCACTGGGAGCACCTTGAACATAGGAGACCTCAGAGCTCACCCCCACAGTGACACGCTGCCTCCAACAAGGACAACAAGGACATACTTACTTCAACAAGATGACATGCTAATAGCGCCACTCCCTTTGGGGGCCATTTTCTTTCAAACCACCACAGTCAGCCCTATGGCTCTTCTCATTGTTCTGCTCTTTCGTTCTTTAGATCAAAGACTTTGAGACCAGAACAACTGAGCCAAGCTGCTACAGCTTCTGCTGGCCCTTCATCCGTCTGACCAGAGGACCATACGCCATGCATGTTTCGTGCAGGTATTTTGAGAAGAAGATTTCAAAGAAAGAGAATCTCTTTTGAAGGCAGTGGGATTCCAGTACATCTAGGAGTCAATGCCCTCTGTATCCTAGCTCCAAGGTTCTTAGTTTAATGGCGCAGAATATTCCATGTACACTTGGCCATGGCTTTCTGCCCAAGAAGCAGCACTTCACTCAGTGATTACTTGTTCCCACTTCACGTGGCTCTTAGTGAAACAGTAATCTGAGAAATAACTGAGCTCTTCCTTGAGGGTCGACAGCATTGACTCAGTCCAACTGCTGCCAATAAAGCAGGCTTTACTATTAAAAAGGAAGACAAGTCCATATGCCAGCATCCCCAGCAGCAAGGAAGAGAGTAGGAGGACCTTGCCCTTTTCAGCCCACTTTTGAAGGAGGGAGTATCTTCAAAACACACCTTTTTACAGCTGCACACCCAGGTTTCCCCTTTCTCTGGAATTGGATCGTAAGTCACTGAAAAACTGGAGTATCATGAATCCTTGATGACAGGAATGTCAACTGAGAGCAGCTTTGCCTCACAGGGGAATTTTACAACATCTGGCAATGCCTTTGGTCATTAAACTTGTCAGTAGCTAAGGCGTTTACTGGCATCTAGTGGGATTGTTTCTTGGCGCTCCAGAGGCAATGCGGCCCTACTGATGCCTTTTTAGACTTGGCCTCTAGCACCACAAAATAAGAAATTATTTTCAATAATATTGTATATTGTTTTAGGTCAGTAAGCTTCTGTTAATTTGTGACAGCAGAAATAGAATATCCAGGCACAGATTAACACTGAGAGATGCATACAACTTGAGTAACATAAGGGCATAAGAAATGAGACCTGGACCCAAACAGAGGTCAGACCTAGCTGGGCATCACTATGATTCAACACCTGTTTTCATTCCAAGACTCACACTGGAACTTACTCTCCAGTGCAACATTAAAAGGTGAGACATTAGGAAGTGATGAGCCTGGAAGAGCTTCCCCACCAGTGGGTAGAGGGCATCCGTGTTTCCGAACAGGCATGGTGACTAAGCAAGTCCTCTTGGTCCTCTACTATGTGTAACATGTGAGGACACAGCAGCAAGATGCCAAATGTGTTAACCAAATACAACACCATCTTGATCTCAGGCTTCCTAGTTCATAGAACAGTGAGGAATAAAGTTACATTACCCTATCTTGTGTATCTTGTTAACAGAAGTATGAAATTACTAAGATAAGCTCTAATGTAAGAGTTATTACCATTGTTTTATACTGAGATAGGAACCAAACTTTAAAAAAGATTCATTTATTTTGTGTATGGCTTTTTTGTCTATGTTTATCTGTGTATTCGGTGCATGACTGGTACTCCTGGAGACCAGAAGATGGTATCATATCCCCTGTAACTGGAGTTACAGGCAGTTGTGAGCTGCCATATCAGTGCTAAGAATCGACCCCTATCCTCTGCAAGAGCAGGCAGTGTTCTTAACCGCTGAGTCGTCTCTCCAGTCTGAGCAATCTGACATTTTTAGGGAATTTGCTACACATGTGTTACGTTTGGATATATGTATGAGTCAGAGTTCACTGAAGGAAACAAAGCCAACAGATCAATGTGTGTATTCCTATATTAATGAACTGGCCTACATCATTGTGGGGGCTAGCAAGTCTGAAGTCTTTAGTGTATACTGTCTGACTGGAAAGTCAGGTAGGAGCTGCCTTGTAAAGTTAAGGCTATAAGCTCATTGTGAGCAGGCTTTCTAAATGGTACTCTTGCAGAAAAGTACTTTAGAAACCATCTCGTTATGTCTACAGTCAAATGGGCAAAAGTCCTTAGACATTCTGAAGGACAAGTGCTTCTTTAAAAGTCTACTGACTTAAATATTAATCACAAAAGGACACCACCACCCGTTGGCACATTGTCACAGTGAACATTTATAACAGTGAAATTATAATAATGGAATTAATTATGGACAAACCTTTAAATATGTTCATCAACTTATTTTACTAATATTTAGGGCATATTCCTTAATTTAGAGCCAATGGACTGCTAAAGGGAATAACACTGTTTTCTTCTCTCCAGGTGAGACTGGAAGAGTCATCAGATCTTTCCCAATTATATGCAACATTTTGGATGAAAATTATGTGTGTATATTTTTTATTTTTGTTTTCACCTTTTCTTAGGAGAGTCAGAAGGGTCTGAGTCAGACCTGGAAAGGTCAAGGAGATACTAGATGGATCTGTAAGCAGAGTGAGCCCTATTTAACATTGAAGGATAGGTTACCACATGTCAAGTCACATGGGCAAGTCACCCTCCAACAGAAGTGATAGGCACAGTCAGTCACTCTAGCAGAAGTGATGGACACAGTCACTCTAGCAGAGTGTACCTAGCCTCTGTGATTATCCACAAGACTCATCACAACAGTATAGTTACAAGCCGAATCCCAGAGAAAATTGAACTGAAGGACGGTCTATAGCACTGACTAATATACTCCAAACTAACAAAATCATTAAACCTGAGAAACCATCGAAGATTTGAGGTGATTATGAAAACACAGAGACTTAAACATACATGGAATTGTGGGCTGACTTCTTGATCAGAAAAGGATATTAGTGGGAAAGCCAACAAAATCTTGGTAGAGTCCACAGTTAGTTGTAGTATACTAATATTAATTTCTCATGGTTTGTGTGTGTGCAGCCCTGTGCACATGTGTGGGCGCACAGGTGTGCACAGTGCATATGGAGGCCACAGAATGACCCCAGGTATTGTTCCTCAGGTGTCATCCACCTGTTTTGTGAGACAGAGATTTGCAGTATTGAGTATTGCAGAGATGTGGAGCTTTCTACATAGGCTAGGCTGGCTAGGCAGTGAACTACAGAGATTCGCCTGTTTCCACCTCATCAGCCCTGGGATTATAAGCATGTGACATCTGGCATTTTTTATGTGGGTTCTGGTGATCAAACCTAAGGCCTCAGCTGACTTATCTGCCTAGCCCTAGTTTATTAGTTTTGACAACTGGCTGTCATTCACAATGTGTGGTGTAGAAACCTAAAGGAAACTGGGCAAAATGTATATGGCAGCTCCCTGGTTTACTTTTGAGAATCTGTAGTTTATATAAACTTATTCCAAAAGTAATTTAAAATTTTAAGCATGTTCAGAAAAGCAATTTTGGGCAGTGTCACATAAGAAAATTATTTCTCTATGGGTCATGGGTACTTCCCCAAGCCTCACAATTAGATGACTGAAAAACGCCTGTATTCTAATTTTCCTTTCAGAGAATTCCCAGCTATTCAGGAACCTATGGAATTCAGCTCTTTGGGTATCATACTGGGATGAGGAAGTACTTCAGTGTGTGTGTGGGGGGAGGGTGGGACACAAGCACTCTCTTTCTTGGAAGTGATACTCTCTGGTTGTCAATCAGATCAGATGGCATTTGAACCAACTGTACCAACCTCAAATATGTGAGCTATGGCATCTTCCACTGAGAACTGGCTTATCCTAGGGGCCAAAGTCAACCGTCTAGTCCAAGGCTCAAAATGAGACCTGCATCCTAGTCCAAAGCTCAAAATCAAACCTACACCCCCTAGTCCCCACTCCTTCCATCCTTTTTCTTTCCACTGTTGCTCTGATCTTTGGTCCTCTTGGCCACTAGCTCTCCCACAAAGACTCCAGCAACATCATGTTTGCTGGAGACAATACAGCCGACTGCTGATACCTTGGCACCCTGATTGCTGTTTTGAATGACTTGAATATTTCTACATTTTTTACTTATTAATTATGTATACAGTGTTCTGCCTGTAAGTATCCCTGCAGGCTAGAACTGGGCACCAGATCTTATTACAAATGGTTGTGAGCCACCATGTGGTTGCTGGGACTTGAAATCAGGACCTCTGGAGGAGCAGCCAGTAGTCTTAACCTCTGAACCATCTCTCCAGCCCTTTCTACAAATTTTTTAAAAGGACATTTCTTTTCCCTTTGATGTTTTTATTAAATAAAACCCATGGCATAGTCTCAAAGTCATAAATAAATAAAGCATAACCCTGACTCCAGATATCAGCCTGACCAGTTCTTCAGCATGTTAGCAGAAGCCTCCATTCTGTGTGACTAATTGTTCTTAAACAGCCATATGCTTTCCTGACCTTTCCCTTATCAGGTGGTAGTTTAAAGCCCCTTGGGACCCAAATTGCTACTTTTGTTTTCCTATGTGAAAAAAGCAGTAAGTATTCTGTGGTTGTCATTCAACTCTTAGGTCCTTCCCTTTTCTAACTTAATTTTTATTTTGATTTTGTATTGAGCTTCAAGTTCCTCTGGTCAACAGGACTCTGACCTGATGGTCAACTTCTTTTTGTAGTTAACAATTGTTATTGGGAACTTTGCCACAAAAAGCACAAGTCCTCTGCTGACCGCTACAATGTTTACAGCCAGAATAAGAGCAAAGGCTGACGAATGCATCCTCTTCCCTCTTCATGCCCTTCCGGTGGTTTCTAGAGTAAGTAAACACTTTCACTTTAAACAGGTGGACTGCCCAGGTCACAGAAGGTTGATTAGTAAGGACACACTTAGACTGAGGAAGGTCTGGCATTTTTCCATTTCTCTTCTGGGACTGGAAGAGAATTCTTTCCTTTAACGTTGTACATAACCCGTTTTTCCTTCTTGCAATGCTCTCTAAAAGTGTCTCTTTCTGTCAGGGCCTTAACACAGTTTCTTTATCCATTTTGGTCAGTTTCTGGTTGCACTCAACATAGGGGAGGCGCTGTGTGATGATGGTCTTGTACCCTTTAAAGGTTTGCCACTTGTATTGGTTTAATAAAACACTGATTGGCCACTAGACAGGCAGAAAGTATAGGCAGGGTAACCAGAACAGGAGAATTCTGAAAAGAGGAAAGGCTCATCACCCAGACCAAGAAGAAGCAAAATGAGAATGCCTCGCTGATAAAAGGTACCAAGCCATGTGGCTGACACAGACAAGAATTATGGACTAATTTATGATGTAAGAATTATTTAATAAGAAGGCCAAGCTAATTAATGTAGGCCTCTGTGTGTTTCTTTGGGACTGAATGGCCATGGGACTGGGCAGGACAGAAACTTCTGTCAACAGGGAGGTGAGAGAGAAACTAAACCAGAGGTACCAGAGAGATGGTTCAGTAGTTAACAACAAGGATGCTCTTGAAGAAGAGTTTGGCTTGCTTCCTACCTATGTGGTAGCTCACAGATATCTATAACTCCGGTTCCAGGTCATCTGATGCCTTCTGGCTTCTGCCGGCACCAGCCATGCACATGGTGTGCTTACATACATGTAGGCAAATACTCAACACATTCAAGTAAATATATGTGTGTGTGCGTGTGTGTAAAATAAAGCCGAGGACCACACCGCTGATACAACAGTGTTATTCCACAGTGCCCTCTATCACGCCTACTTCATGTCACCTAACTTCTGCGTTACCACTGTGGTCCAGAGAAAGGCTAAAGCTGGCATGTAGCTTATTTTGTTCAGACCTTTCCTATCTTTCCTGAGATCTTAGTTGTATCCCAGACACTCCCACAAACTGGGTGTTATAATACATGCCTGTAATCCTTGTACCCGAGAGAAATTACAGAGGTTCAAGAGTTCAGTCAGCCACATTGACATAGTGAGTTTGAGGCCAAACTGTGACACATAAAACTTTGTCCCCACAAAATATAACAGCAATAAAAGAGAAGAAAAAAGAATGAATAAAAAGGTGGCTAGCCCAGGTTTCCTGTATGAAAAGGGAGGTGAGTACGGCAAACTCACTCCAAGATTTCTGGCCCAACTGTGACAATTCCTAGCTAGCTGTAGCTTATTTTTTCAATAGCACTTTCTTTTCCATGAGTTATCTCACTCATTTCATGTCTGGTGGTTCGGCTTCTGGCCCCATTCCACCACTCCATGCCCATCCTGTTTTCTCTTGCACTAACGCTAGTGGCTGGACAGGTGAATCACACTGTAATCGTTAGGGAGGGACTGCAAGGCATTGGCAATGAGGAAAGACATGTTTCTGATCCCTAGAGTTGTAATTCTGCCACTTACCTCAGTAATCCTAAAAAATGCATGTACTGCTTTCTCTTGATTCATGGTTGCTGGTTTTGGTTTTCTTAGGCAGAGTCTCAATGTATGGACCAGGCTGGCCTTGAACTCACAGAGATCTACCTGCCTCTCCTCTGAGTGTTGGGATTGATGGCACAACCTACTATGCCTGGATTTCATCCATGTTTTTATTTGTAAATAAAACGTAATTTTATTTGTAAGTTATCTATGAGCTTTTTAGCCATTCCATCTTTTCAATATATTCCAAAGTGAAGATATCTAGTAGGCAAAGGTCAAGGAGAAGATAAGCCTGATTGTTTAAATTTGGGAGTTGGAAGCATTTATTTGACATATATATTGAATGATATTATCAGTGCTATAATTTAGGCATCTCTCTTCTCTCTTTCTTTACTGTAGGGTCACTGCCCATTCTTTTTTCTGTGTATTGAACCCAGGGCCTTCTGTTTGCTTGGTATGCTTTCTATCACGGAGCTACAGCCCAAGTATTCCTATAGTTTAAATCTTGAGTACCTGTCAAAGGTCTATGAGTTACAAGACTTGATTCAGGGCCAGTGGAATGGTCCTGTTGATAGAATCCTGTGCATGCAGTCCTGACAACCTGAGTCTGGTCCTTGGAACCCACAGTGGAATAGAACCAACCCCTAAAAGCTGTCCTTTGACTTAGGCACGTGCCTGTGGCAAGTATGTGTTCAAGAGCTGCACCACCGAGCTATGTCCTAGGTCACCTTTTATCATAAAATTAATTTTTCATGTATGTATAACTGGTGTCAATTAAAGCTCAATTTCATTTCCACTTAAAGATGAATGTTTTTATAAAAAAAATACATACAATCAGAAGCCTTCATAGCTTTCTTCCCACGCATGACCTGGAATATTAGACTCTACTTAGGAGGGTTCAGAGATACAGCCGTCCAATAGCTGAATTCTGTGCAATGCATGTCTTAAGCTTCACTGCAGACTGCCAAATTGCTCTGCAAAATACAATGCGTTACTTTGTGAAGTGCAATATGCTACTCTGCAGGTAGTTTTTGAAACTCCCGTTTCATCACATTCTTCCTGAAACCTCGTATGACCCGTCTTTACTGGTGTCTTCTCCCCCCCTCCCCCCCCGCCCCCGCGAACCACCTCCTTCCTTACTTTATAAGATGAGAAACCCCCAATAACTTATCATGCTACAAAACTTTGACCCCTTGGCTCCTTGAGGATAAGCTGTAAAAGTTTCGCTAATTGACCAATCATTAAGTATGCATCTAACCACTTATTTTCCTGAACCCTCGTAGATGTTGTAACCACATGAAGTTAAGACACCTTCTCTGAGGCGCCACTAAGCTGTAATGTGCTAGCACTGTCCGTGGCACGTAATAGAAGTAAGGCCTTCAGTAAATGTTTGCTGAATGTCATATCACCTAGCAGAAATACAACTTAATGTCCCTCTTAGTTCCACCTCTTTTTTTTCCTTCTCTTACATATTTAACCAGGTTTTATCAGTTCTCCATCTCTTGTCTTTAATATCCCTGGCCTCCCGGCATTCCTGCTTCCACTGCTGCCAAACCATTTACGGCTATCTAGATCTCTACCTTTGCTTCCCATACCCCACTCCACGGTCTTTTCTTTTCTTTTGGCCTACCTCCCATATGGTCACTAAAATTATTATTCTGGCATTCGAGGGCGTTCCATTTATTTAAAACATATCAACAGTATGTGACCACTTGGTTTTTCATAGTTTTGTTTCAACTGATTTTTTTCAAATCCATCTCATAATCCTTCTTCTCATCAAACATTCCTTTCCTCTGTCTCAGCCCAGAGGGAATCAGGCTATTCATCATCTTTGGACTTTCTGGCTACCCCTTTCCATTTTATGTAACATTCTACATGTTCAGCTTCTGCCCAGAAAACACATCTCTGACAATGTGCTTACTCACCCTTAGCTAATCCCTCCCTTCCCTTCCTTCGTTGAGTCCCTTACACCCTCCTCCTGCATGCTCCCATTGGGTTTCCTATTGACTCTTTTTTTGGTACTTGCATTTTACTGTGTTTGTCTCCTGCAAATGACCAAGTTGTTTGATAGAAATACAATGCAAGCTATTCATAATTTTAATTTTTTTCTAATAGCTATATTTAAAAAGGGTGAAAATGATCTAACATTTTTACTTAATAGTATATGAATTGAATATAAAATTAATACAACTTACTTTAAATTCTTCGTAAGACTTTTTTTCTCTGTATTAAAGCACAAATCCAGTCTGGACCAGCCTCAATTATGTACTTAGTAATTCCCATATTTGACAGCTGGTGTGAGTTTCAAGACAAATCATATCTTGATCATTTTTGTATTCCTAGGGGCAGGCATTGCAACAAATGCTGAGTGCTTGTTAGATGACTCTCGGGACAGCTAAAGTTGATTGATCATTATGGGAATAAAGTGATCACTGTGATAAAGAATGTAAATGTTTATCCCTTTCCATATCAGCATATGGTTGGCTGCTATTCAATGATCACTAATGAGCTGTTAGGTAATTGGGTAGTTTAGAGCAAGTTATTTAGAGTCTCCTACTACCAAATTATTTCCTCGTGAAATGAGGTAAAGAACAGGCACAGTGACTTTAAGACCAGCTCTGAACCAGGTCGGCTGTAACTAAACGTGGACCCTGAGAGCAGTCTTCAGTGCCTTCGGGGCCAACGCTGTGTGGATTTTAACCTTTCCCCCATAATTTAACAAACACCTTAGTCTTCCAGGTGCTAGAAATTGTTTGTCAGTGGCAAAAGATTCTAAGTTTCACAGCACCCCAATGAGGAGGGACATGAAAATATTTTCCGTTTTAGTTTCAAGAAACTGAGGCTGAGTTTACTTGCTTGCTCCAGAGCACACAAGTCGTAAGGAGAGAGGCATGATTCTACACCAGGAGTCAAGTACTCAAATCAGAGCCCATAGTCAGTGTGCTCCACTTTCTCATGCCAACCACTGCCAGTTTCTGTATGCGGTGGTACAGAGAAACTATACTCAGGACAATAAGAGATTGCCAACGAGACAAATGTGTTTCATTTCCTTGAACAACAGCCATACCTTTGTAGACAGTTTTTTTTTTAACACATAGGTGTGGTTGGCTGCTTGAAGTTTTTCCAGCTTAGGGCCTTTATTTGCAAATGTGCCCGAGAGAAAGCCTTACCTCACAGGCTCAAAGGTGTGCCTGCAAAACCATAGCCACTCGGGCTGTTTTCAGAAGGAACACTATCCAAAGAAAGGAAGCAGGCAGGTCAGAACCTGCGGTACCCTTTGACGCAGGTTTTACAGTAAAGATGACAGGCTGGTGGTTCTCATCTTTGGGCATCTGGGGCAGCTCCATTCTGGCTCAGATATAAAGGTAGTAAGTCTCCAAGAAAGAAAGAAAAGACAAGAAAAAGAAAACATTTTCCAGGTCTCAGGGTACTACTGTTCCATTGCTGCTGTGCCAAGATGAGATACAAACCATGATAGTCACATGCACAAAACAAGGATTGGGTGACCAGATGTGCGAAGAGACTGGCCAACAAGATGACTTCATTTCATAATGATGATTGGAAAATTGAGAACAGATGCTATCTAAAGAAACAGTACAAGCACTGTGCTTAGGCAGGTGTGGCAACACATGCTTGTTCAGCTCAGCACTTGAGATGCTGAAGCAAGAGGATTTCAAGTTTAGATTCTAGCTTGGGCTTCACAGTGAGACCCCATCTCAAAAACCAATTCATGAAAAGCAGCAGCAGCAACAAAGTATTTTTGTTTTCTTTTTCTTTCTCAATGCCTATGAGCTAGGTAACCTTTATCAACAATTGAGGTTTAGTACAGGGCTTCTCAAACTTGTGACTGTTTTTCACCTAAGAAAATTTTTACACAACCCTGAGAACATAGGTATAGAAACCAAGTATATAAATCAAAATATTGATAATAAATGATACATTTTTTGGAAACAATCTGTGGTGTATATACATAATTCTACCATTTGTTACAGACAAAAGCAAATTTCTATTCTGATGACACTAATGAGATGGACACATTGGTTTCTTTTTACATGAAGAATTAAAGCTTGACTATTTGATACTGCAGCATGCAGAGGATCTTTAACATTGTCCAGGGTTGACTGACATCTGTGTAACTGTCAATGTGTAGAACACCATTATACAGAAATATGTTGCACAAGACAGTAGCTGTTGGTTAGGATCATCCCTGGAATTGTTGGAAATCCTACCCTAATCCCAAACCAAAATTCATTTAATGGTTCTCCATGAAATTCAAACAACTTAAGCAAAAAAATTTAAAATCAAACATTTTAACAAAATGCAAAGATATATTAATTTAATACATAGTAAAGAACCATGTTGTGAAAATTTCAGGGCTTTAATCCTCCACATTTAAACGAGTAATGTTGCTATGTGATCAGAAAGCTCTGTGTGTTTAGTAAATTCATAATAACAATAGTCTTGAATCTGAACTGGTGTTTCAGGAAGAGTTCACTGGCCCTGTGGGTTATGATGGTATATTCAATTCAAACTGTGGTATGTGTATGTGTGTACATATGTGTGTATATATGTATAGTGTGTTTGTATATATGTGTGTATACATGTGGTGTTTGTGTATGTGTGTGTATATGTATGTGGTGTGTGTGTATGTGTGTGATGTGTGTGTTCAAGGCAAGGCTTCAGTGAAGTCATGAGATACAGCACAGGTGAGCACTACCATTACTTTCTGGTTGTTTCACGTTCAGCAATGTTTTACTGCTGCCTAAGTTTCTGTGACCTCCACATTCAGTTATGTGACTCTTCCATATGGGGATGTGAATGAGAACTCCTGGAAAGAAGCCACATCTGCCGGGTCCAGTTGCTTCTAACTGTGGAGAGATTAGAGAGGGGCAGGCCCAGGGGCTAACAGCACCTTACCTAGAGCTAGTTTTAGTCTTCCCATCCACCAGCAGCCATTCCTTGCCCACCTCTGTGTCAGAACTGACATCCTGTGGCTAACAGACAAAAGCCTTGGGCGTCTGTGAACTTAGCACCAACCCCAAAGCTAAGAACATCATCAGAAAAGCGTCCCCATCTTACTGTACTTGCCCCTCTGGTGTAGTCACCAATGTGTTTTAAACTTGCCCAGACTGATGACTTTCTTCCGTAAAACTATAAAACTTCATGAACCTTTTTGCATGGTGGAACCTAAAATCTGGATTCATCTAAATCTGTGTTTCTAGCTCAAGGTCACTCTAAATGCCTCCAGTATTACTATTTCTTATTCCCTTTAGGACAGCAGCTGTGTTATTCGTGTGCACAGGGTCATGACTCACAGTTTAAGGAGCTGGGAGTTAGAGGGGATCAGCTGAGAAGCAGGCAATGATCAGAACATAAAGAGGGTTTTAAAGAACCAGCAACACAGCAGTTCCACGATGTCTCCACTTAGACTAAGCCTTCAGATGAAAACCAAACATCTTTTAAAAGTCTCAGAAACACCCAAGGCAGATCATGGGAAATGAGGAAATGAAACCAAGGGGATCTGTGTATACTTGCTCGAACTGGCAGTTGGTAGGCCAGAGAGAACGTTAGAAAACTGACAGTGTCTTCGTTGTTCATGTTTTCTCTACAAGCCTTTAAATGCTTTTCAAGGGGGTATAATTGAGTGGAAGAGCATTTGCCTAGCATGCTGCAAGGTCCTGGGTTTGATCATCAGACACACAGACACACGCACATGCATACACGAGCACACGTACACACGCTCACACACACACCAAAGCTGACCAATTCTGGGTGTCATGATTGGGTACTGGATAAGGAAAGACTCAGTAAATGAGGTGCAGAGAAGAACTGCCATAAATAGAATTTAGTTCACCTTAGTCAAGTTGCCTGAAACTGGGAGTGAAGACCTTTGGTGCATTTTAGGTATCTGTAATGACACACTGCTGCAACTTCAGTTTTGTCAAACAAGTTTTTCCCTAACACATAACAGCTGTCCTCAAGTTGTCATGGAAACTGCAGCTGAGGCATGATAGAAATACTTATGAATCTCAAGACTTTTACGAGGGATATGCATAAGAATGTAATGAACACGCGCATGCGCACGCACACACACACACACACACACACACACACACACACACACACACTGGTTTAATCTTGTTATGGAAGAGGCACTTGGAGCATAATACAATTTATGCTATTTGTCAATAAACTTGAATGCCAACCCCATTTCTGTCAGCTAACAGCTGTGCAGCTTTGGGCAGGTTATTTGTTTTCCTGAGTCTCAACTTTCAAGAAACTCACATGGAAGTTTTAGCTGTTAGGGAGAACAGAGTAAAGACCTCACTAGAACTATGTTTCGTAAGACATCGACAGGAAATATATCATGAGCTGGAAAATGACACATGCCATAAGAAAAGTACTTTCTCAGGTCAGGAATAGTATTTGTATAAAATTGTTTGATTTTGCTTGTTTTCTCTTCTCCCTTCTTTCCTTCCTTCCTACCTTCATTCGTTCCTTCCTTCCTTCCTCTCTCCGTTTCTCTCTCTTTTCTTTCTCTATCTGTCTTTCTTTCTCTCTCTCTTCCTCTCTTTCTTTCTGCCCTCTTTTATGGATGTGTGTATTTGGTATACAGGATCTTGTCTGCGGGCACACACTGGTGTGGTGGAGGGGGCATCTTCCTTGATGGCTCTTTATTTAAGTTATTGCGGAAAGTTGTCTTTGCTAGCTAGAGTTCTCGGATTCTGGCTAAAGCAGCTACCTAGCTTGTTCTAGGGATTCTCTGTTTCTGCCTTCCCAGTGCTGAGATAACAGGTTGCTGTCATGCCTGCCTGGCTTTTTTCTCTTAAAAACAAATAAACAAACAACAAAACAAATTCCCCAAACAAGGTTTCTGGGGATCAAACTCCAGTTCTCACACTTGCACAGCAAGCTCTTTATCCACGGAGCCACCTTTCCAGTTCCCTTTTCTATTTCTAGAGAAGCTATGGAATTCTCATGTATTCATAAGCAGCAGTAACTACATTCATGTGTAGAGTATTTTTTCTTTGTGTATTGTCTTAGTAAATGTGTGGTACCTGCCTTTAGGATATAAAACATAACACCACATTTTTGGCTTGGTATAATTTACTTTCATTTACAGAATACTGGTTCTATGTACACTTCTTTCATATTTGAATAAAACTGCAATGCACTGAGTCTCATACAGCATACTTATTTTCAGGAATATTACTTAGTAAAGATGAGCAAGGAAGTTGTCTCTCCCCTTTGGTGTGTATGTGTATACTGTTTATGCATGTGTGTGGATGCATGTCAGGGTGCAGATGAGCACATATTCATGTGCATGTGTGTGTGGAGGCCCGCAGTGGATGTTGACAACCCTCTTCCACATTATTCCTTCAGGTGGGGTATTTCAACCAAACCCAGCGCTCACTGGGCTAGTCTAGCTAGCCAGCTTGCTCTCAGGATCCCTGCTTCAGTGTCTGAGGTCACAATTACAAGTGAACTGCCAAGTGTACCCAGCATTTATGTGGGTTCTGAGGATCCAAACTCTAGTTCTCTTATTTGATTGGTAACCGCTTTGACTGCTAAGTCATGTCCCAGCACTGAATGGTTTTTGGTATGTGTGTAGTGCCTGCATGGTGTGAAGTGCATGTGGATGTGTGTGTGGTGTCTGCATGGTGTGAAGGTGCATGTGGGTGTGTGTGGTGTCTGCATGGTGTGAAGGTGCATATGTGCATGTGTGTGGGGTCTGCATGGTATGAAGTGCATGTGTATGTGGGTGGTGTCTGCATGGTGTGAAGTGCATGTGTATGTGGGTGGTGTCTGCATGGTGTGAAGTGCATGTGCATGTGTGTGGGGTCTGCATGGTGTGAAGTGCATGTGGATGTGTGTGTGGTGTCTGCATGGTGTGAAGGTGCATATGTGCATGTGTGTGG
>NC_022015.1:5188579-5194838 GCF_000317375.1 Microtus ochrogaster | reverse complement strand
ATGGTGTGAAGTGCATGTGGATGTGTGTGTGGTGTCTGCATGGTGTGAAGGTGCATATGTGCATGTGTGTGGGGTCTGCATGGTGTGAAGTGCATATGTGCGTGTGTGGGGGGTCTGCGTGGTGTGAAGGTGCATGTGGATGTGGAGGCAAGGAGTCAATGGCAGGTGTCTTCTTCAATTGTTCATCCACCTGCCTTTTTGAGATACGGCCTCTCATTAAATCTGGAGCTCATTGATTAGGCTAGGCTTGGCCAGTCGATGAACTCTCCTGATCCACCTGTCTTCGTCACTGCCCTCTCTCAGGACTACGGATACTCCCTGCCATGCCTGGCTTCTTGTGTGTGGGCTTGGACTCTGGATGCAGGTCCTCATAATTGTGCCATAGGCACTTTGCCAACTGAGCCATCTCCCAGCCCAATTATCTATTTTGGTGTTCATTTTTAACTAGATATCCATGAAAGCAACAAACACTCGAGATAAGCAGCTTAAAAGGAGGGAATGTTTGCATTGGCATAACGTCCGAGTGTAGTATCCACGCTGCATTCAGACACATTCCTTCTGCCTGTGTCAAGACAGTAAGTATATCACGTCAGGGAGCATGCTGAAGCAACTCCTCATGACGGATGGGAAGCAGAAAACATTGGCAAAGGAGGCAGTGCCCCAGTTCCCTCCTAAAACACTCTTCTGGTGACCTGAGACACTCCCCCCACAAGGTCCTACCTTCTAGTTTGTACTGCTTTTCAAAGATACCAAGTTGAGGGTCAAATTTTTCAAATATGAGCCTTTGAGGGACAACCCAGGTCCAAACTACCACAGTTTTCATACATTTTCTGGGGCAAAATTCTCCACTGTGTCTTGTGAAAGCTAGTGACCACTCGCTTTCTATAACTAACAGATTTATTTGAGTTCAGAATGATGGTGTGTTATAGGGGTTTCTGGCTAAACAACATATCCCAGCCACGGCCCTGCACCATTCTGGAGTCTGAATATTTTAAATCCTTTTCCAAAAAGCTCTTTGCTCATCATGGGAAGGTCTCTGCCATGGGCACATGTGTTAGATACACATACATCTGAACCAAAATTGTTGTCAAGATTTGTTTATGAGAGTTTGCTTGGCAGTATGTTTGTGCAGCACACACGTGCCTGGTGTCTGAGGAGGCCATGAGAGTGTGTCCTTAGACATGGAGTTACAGACATCTGTGAGCCACCATGCTGATGCTGCCAACAGAATCCAGGTCCTCTGTAAAGAGCAACAGGTGCTCCTAACCAATGAGTCCTTGCTCTAGCATTCAAAGCTATTGCTTAATCATAATGCAATCATTAAGTGATTACTTAAATAATTCCTTTGTCTTCCTCAGAATTAAGTATGAACTTTTGTAATTATATACAGATATCCCTTAAAGGTATTTTTGTGTTAAAAATTTTGTGAATAATGTATTTTCTAGAAATGGTGCCTGAACACACACATACAGTAGACTGCCAAGCCTGAGTAGTGACTCACTCAGCTCCGTAGCTTTTGAGAAGATACTTCCAACTGCCCTGTGTTGGGTTAACCTCTGTGTACTCTTTCAGTCTGCTTAACATTGGAATTGCCTCTTTACAGCCATACTCTGTGAGAGAGACTGCCACATTGAACTTTATATGCCCAGTTTAGTGATAAGTAGTTTAAATAAAGGCATTTATCAAAATTAAACATATTACTAAATGAATAAACATGACTATTATAACCTTTATCTTACTCTGGTGTACTTTCAGATTTATTATTCAGTATAAAGGGTCTCTCTCTCTCTCTCTCTCTCTCTCTCTCTCTCTCTGTGTGTGTGTGTGTGTGTGTGTGTGTGTGTGTGTGTGTGTGTGTGGCACGCAGACAGGCTTTTGCTCTGTCTCTCTGGCTGCCTTCTAACTGAATTCTTCAGCTCAAGTGCTCTTCCTCCCTTGGCCTCTCAAGCGCTTGGGACTGCTGGGGATGTAGCTCAGTGGCAGAGCGCTTGCTTAACATGTCTGCAGGACTGCATCTAAGATAGTAAACTGAAGGTGAGCTGCTGTTAGCTGCTCAGTCATCTGTGACCGTCTTTCGAAACTACTGCACTAGACTGTGAATTCATGGAGGATAGAAGCCATGGGATTCAAGTTCATGTCCTGGACTGTGTGGAGTTTCTGCCAGGGCGCAGCACCACGAGTGCTTTCATGCTTTCAGAGTCGTAGGATCTCCACAAATGGGCCAGCAGCAGGAGAGCACAGAGGAGGCTCAGAGAGGGCTCAGAATTGATGAATCACAAGTCAGAGGCCTTGGACTAGACTAAGACTCACTGCAATGAACGCTTGCAAGTAAAACTGTGTGGGCGGGGCAGTATACTGTGTGACACGCCACAGCTCCTAATGCCATGGCAATGAAAACATATGTGAGGCAGAGGTGGGGAAGGAGGAGGAGAGAAGTGGCACACACATGACACCGGGGCTGAAGACAGCTGTGACAGCTGTGAGGGAATGCTGCGGTTGATAGAGGAACAGGGCACTGCCCAGAGGGGTTGGCAAGACTTTTCTAATCTTAAATTTTTAATTTTTGTATTATTATTTCCTGTGGAAGGGTTACAAGGGTAGAGAGCAGACATGGAAAGACTGGGAAATGAGTGGGATCAGGGTACATGATATGAAATTCCGAATCAATAAAATTATATTTTAAAAAACAAGGCCAAGGATACGTACATTTAAGGAGATCTATACAGTTGTACCTAACTGTGATTCTTTTAAAACAATGAACAACTGATAGAAATGATAGACTCTTTACATGCTGTATGGGACCTGGGTAACAGTTTTTCTTTTTGTCCCTGGCTATTGACTCCTAAAACCAAACAACATTGTTTGAAATGAGTAACAATGGGCCTTAGGGGACCCCTTCCCATTCTTTGTAAAAAGGTCTCAGGACAAGAATGGGCTAATGCTGACCTCTTAGTGTCTTACAGTCTTAAAACAACATTTGAAAAATTGTTACCTTGGCATTCTTGCTAATTAAAATCACATATACTTGTTTGCTTTGACAAAATAAGTATATTTTGCTATTGTGTATATGAGATATAATTATATATGATCTGTTTGTAATAACTAGCCCTGTTTCCTAATTTCATAAGAGACTTAAAAATTTCATTGCCAAGGCTATAGACTTATTCTGTTAAACAAAAGAGTCAAAATTTTGCTTTAGATGTAGCTTCCTTATGTCTCTGTGACATGATACTAATTGCTGTTGGCTCTATGGGGTTCTTCTTAAGCTATGCAAGTCATTTCTTTTAAGATTGTAAAGTATTAGATATTTGTAAGTCTGTATGCAATTTCTGAAACACATGTACTGTTGTTGTGTTTTTATAAAACACAATTTCTGTTAAATAGTTTTGTATTTATAAAGCTTTGTGACCCAGCTGTCTGCAGCCATTCCACAGAGGTACAACTTCTGACAAAGACATCTCAACAAGATTTGTGGGGTGAAGCCTCTGGCTGTGTGCAGCATGGTGAGTACTTTCATGCCACCAACAGGGATGGGCAATAAAACAAGCCCCAAAATCCCCAAAGGAAATCACCTGGCACCATCCAGTCTACCCTGAAAGCTTTAACTGGTGTGTTAGTCGCAGGAGAAGCAGAATGGACTTCAGGTAGGTCTGATCTGAAATCTACTCCTACCCCAGCTTGAGCCTAAGGTTCTTTTGGGACTGACTTCTTGACATCTGTTCCTCCCTCCCCTCTTCCCCCTAGGAGGGATCAGATCATAGCAACCAGGATAAATGTTCTCCTAGCATCCTGGGACAATGGAGAACAGACCACCAGATGGTTAATCAGTGATGCCTTCAGAGAACATTGCTCAGAGATAAGTTGTTGGAACTAAAAGAAAGTCATACTGGGTATGGAGTAGGTACCTGCAATCCCAACACATGGGAAGCTAAAATAGGATTTTAAGTTTGAGACCAGGGTAGGCTTTATGACTCCAACCCTGTCTCAAACCAACAAGATGGAGTTACCTGTGCCAGTCCTTCCAAAAGTAAAAGCTAAGGGGTTATGAAAAACACTTCTTGTGCCCAGCTATCTGGCACTAAATGTGCTCTAACCTTGGGCTCTACTTGAATTTTATTATAATCGTTTCAGACACATTTCACCTCAAGACTGAGATTTTAAAACAAAAAGTGGGGAACTTTTATAGACTTTGAAGAAACGAAGCTATTCTAAAGAGACACTTGTGTTTCTCAGACTACTGAAACAATGGACCCAATAGAATTAGGAATTTCCCTAGAAATCTGACGCTGGAGAGAGAAAAAAAGAGGCCAGTCAGAAAGGGCACAAATCTTCTAGAAAGACATTTCACAGAATTTTAACAATGTATCAGACCAAGTTACAGGATGAGACTGAAGTCCAGATAATGATGGGCCAATGGCGGTTGAGGTCACACATTGACCAGGACATTGGGCCTCTAAACTTGAACCTCATTTCAGGACACTGACGACTGACTGGCAGTTCACTGGGTCTCTTTGTCTCTCTTCCCAATGTGGTAACGTTGAACACACCTTTTTCTTTTGTTCTACATTATTAAAGCTTCTTGTTTGGCTTGAGGAAAAGTGGCGCAACCTGGCTTGGAGAACCCAATCAAGTCCAATAATAGTATGTTGCCTATGTTCTGATAAACACCCCCCCCCCACACCTCCCAACACACTCATGAAAGCAACCATAATTATACTCAGTGAGTTTTAAGAGAAAGACATCAGAGTAGGAGAAGGCTTGTTGGAGATATGGGTTTCACAGATGAGAGGGTAATAGGGTTATGTATGTAAAAATGCCCCAGACAAACATGAAATTGTCAAATAAAAATATTTCGTTTAGAAAAGGAGAAACGCTCATACCCCAGTCGTTTGTAGTTTTCAACTATTATTTTTTTTATCGTTTTAAATTATGTGTATGTGTGTGTGTCTGCATGTGGGTATGTGCACACGAGTGCAGGTGCTAAATGAGGCCAGAGATTGGTACTACTGGCAGGTGGTTGTGAACTACTCCATGTAGGGTACTGGGAACTGAACTCGTCTTTTATGGAAGATCAGTACTTGCTTTTAAACCACTAAAGCCTTCTCTCTAGCCCAGGTTTGTAGTGTTTGAATGACAGCCAAACCCTGGTGTTAAGTATGAAGTGATTACCAGAATCTTGTTATTTCAAAAACTGTACGTGAAGCGCACAGCCCCACGAAATCTTCACACACCTGGGTAACCACCACTGGATGGACAAAAATCAGGTTCCCAGCTAGCACACCAAGTTCCCTGGCACCCTAGCCCCTCCGCGCACGCCCCACCCTCCAAGGCCATAGTACTGAAACTTCTCTCCCTGTCCCTACATCTTGCACGGGATTGTTTGGAAGAGGTACCGACTAGGCGGACAATCTGGTGGAGTGGATGAGACCCCGGCTCCTATCCTCCCTATGGGCCCTTCTTGAGGTCTACACAGCGATGGCTCCGCATTCTGAGGAGCCAGGCTGGCAGTTCTCTGGCAGGATCCTCACACCCAGCTATGGCCGTGGGTAGCCAGACCCACCTGGGGCGCGCCAGGGTCCACGGTGGCAGGACCCAAGTACGCCGCAAGGGCTGCTGGGCGGGCTCTCGCGCCCGCTGACGACCCCGCACCTTTCGCGCGGGTCGGGCTCCCGTGCCAGGGTAGTCGGGCGTGGCACGGGGCGCGACCCTCCCGCTCGCGGGTGGCCGGGGGCGGCGCTGCTGAGCCGGGATGTGCGGCGCACTCCTATTGGCTGCGCTTCCCCCCACCACACCGCCCAGCCGCCCACCCACCGTCCTCTCTCCGTTCCCCCATTGGCCGTCAGGCCCCGGGCGGGGGGGAAACCTGGTTTGGGGGTGGGAGACTGAAGAAGAGTGGAAGGTGAGCGGTTCTCCCGGGAAGGGTGTGCGCGAGAGCCAATCAGGAGCAGACGTGGAAAAGAGGCCCCGCGCCAGCCAATCATACCCCGAGGCGCGGTCAGGACCCGCTGACGCCAGAGCGGCGGCAGCCAATGGGCGCGCCGCTGTCTGTCCGCTCTTCGGCGGCCGGTCGGGGGCGGTGAAAAGCGAGTGAGGAGAGCGCGACGGCGGCGTAGCCATCGCTGAGGGGAGAGCGAGGCCCGAGCTTCCGCATCGAGGTGAGAAGCACGGGCTCTGTCGCAGGCTCGGCCGCGGCCCCTCCGCCCCCGGCCGCCGTTTTGCGGGCGTCCCCGGCCCGGGCTGCGCTGAGGTGGGGCCTGCG
>NC_022015.1:5174678-5188479 GCF_000317375.1 Microtus ochrogaster | reverse complement strand
GGGGCCACGGCGAGGGAGCGGAGAGGGCCCTGGCTTGCGGCCCCGGAAGGCGGGGGCGCCGCCTGCGTCGGGGGGGCGGGGGGAAGGCCGCGCAGAGGCGGCCACGGTGGGGAGCGGAGTTAACGGAGGAGGGTGGCGGCCTGGGATTGAGAGATTCCGGGTTGAGGAGGAAGAAAGTGATGCTCGGGAGAGGGAGTCCTGTGAGAGGCCCCTGGTCCGGAGTGGGATTGGCCCCTGGGAAGTAGGCATCGATGGGGTTGAGGGGAAATCGGCTGAGAGATGGAGATCTGGTTTGGGGTTTGAAGGTTAAGGACTCTGGACCAATGGGGACAGGGCATGTGGAGTGTAAGAAGGCACACAGAAACCGGAAAGTGGCCGAGGGGTGAGAGATTTTAGGGTAGGGATGAATGGAGGATGTTTGGTTAGAAGGTGTTATTTGGCTTCTTGGGAAGTACTCAGGGTGCAGTCAAGGTGGCTTTCTGTGTGCTTGCTCAAGGGTCGGGATCTTTTGTGAATAGTGGAGTCAGAACGGAGTTGAGGGAGCAAGTGCCTTAACATGACTGTCCTTCCACGCAGTACTTAGGAAAGGCGGAACACAGTTTTGCTACCGAGTCTGATCTTTGTCCTGTCTCCCTGAGGATCCATCCGAGTGTTTTGCCACAGCTCACACAAACTTAACTATCTCAGAAGTAGTGGGTATTAAGTATTATTTGTTTTTGATTGGGGCATTGTGTAATTCTTTATATGAAAAAGGAAAATGTTAAGAGCAACATTTGAAGATTCAGTTATCTTGTTGGGTATGTGTAATATCGCATAAAATGGTGCAAGGTCTCTTACAGAAACAAAAATGAGGATTAATGTATAAATATAGTTTGCAGTCTTGAATGAGCAATCTTTAATGTAGTGGGACTTGTATTATGTTTGTTGGGTAGTTTCAATTTTGAGAAGTTTTGTAGTTAAATAAACAATTCCTTTGATTTGAGAAAGACGTTAGTATATGTAAGTTAGTGTAACCGCCTTCCTCCTTGAAGCTTTTATGGCTTTTGTTTGTACATGGCAGGCAGAGTTAGGAGGCAGAGAAGAGGGATTTCCAGTGGGTTTAAATGGGAGGGATAATTTCTACTTGAGGGCAGGAAAAAGGCCTTCTAGGAGTTACCATGTCAAGGGCAGAATTCAAGAGAGGAATTATATAGATGTTTCCTTGTTCACCAGATTAGTATAGAATTTTAGCTACTGGATCATTCTTCAGGATGCGGAAGGTGTTTGTGGGTAACAACTCACTGTAGTCATGTTTTATCCTTATTGGAACCTAGTGCCCAAGTGTGCAGTGACCTGTAAGCAGAGAAGCAGTTCAGGTCAGGTTAAGCAGGGCAGGTTTCTTGAGAAAGGTGAATTTTGATCATTTGCACAAGGAGTTGGTTTATGGGTTATTAGACACAAGGGTGATTACAATCCAGTAGTTTGGATGAAGTGTAAGCAGCTGTGGACCAAAAAAACCCCACACAAATGAAAATGGTTTCTAAGGCAAATTACAGATAAACCTAAATGAAGGATTAGTTACGTGGTCATCAGTTAAGCCTCCTCTAAAAGCTTGGTTGATAAGTAGTGATTCCATATGATGGTTTGGAAGGAAACAGAACAGTTGGACTGAAGAAGAACAGTAATGTACAGTGCCCCAAAATATTTTTTGATAGCTAGAAATAGCAAAATTTATTAGTTGCTCCTTGGTGCCAGAAACTGTTTTGAGCTTTCCAAGTGTCATCTTTGGATTGTAGGTGAGGGAGAGGTTCAGACACATTTATCTTGCCTATCACAAGTCACACCAGCTATTACACGGCAAGTCAGGATTGACAGAATCAGTTAGTAAACATTAGTTGAGCATTTGCTTGATGCCAGGCACTGGTAAATGCTGGAGATTCTTAACTTACCAGAAAAGCCAAAGGTCAGATCTGAACCTCTTATAGAAGAAACTTGTTATAAAAAAAGTCAATAAAGAAGGAAAAAGATTGCTCGGAGAGATTTTGTAGATACTGAGGACTATGCTGTTTAGAGACGCTTAGAGTTGACTTTTTAGAAAGAAGACTTAGAAGAACAATGACTAAAAAGAAACCACCAAGGAAAATAAGGAAAAAAGAAATGTGAATGTGATCTCAAGATTGCTGAATTGAATTGTGATTTGGGCCAACAATCATGCTTAGTGGCGGGTACTTAATTTAAATATTTAGTGTAGTTACAGCTATCATCACTTTCAGGGGGAAAAATCATAGCAGAACCCCTTATAATGCTTTATTCTTTCACTTAAAAGAACTGAGTGTCTTAAAAATGCTTGTACTTTTTCCAAATAAAAATGAGTATTGTTATATTTATCATTAAGGGATAACAACCATTTAATAGAAACAGGGCAATAGGGAATATGTAGGTCTAAGCTTGGGGTGAAAGCAGAGATGATCTTACTTGATATCTGTTCCATGTGAGCTATTTTGGAAGACCTGTTCTCATGTTGGAAATTATAGTGGTATATTATTTGTGTTTTAATAAATAAAGCTTGCCTGAAGGTCAGGGCAAAGCAGTCACACTAGTCAGCCATATAGGCCAGGCGGTGGTGGCACACACCTTTAATCCCAACAGCCATACTAGTTAGCCATAGATGCTGGACAGTGGTGATGCATGCCTTTAATTCCAGCACTAGAGAGGAATATAAGGCAGGATGAGACAGAAACTCGCTCTTTTTCAGTCTGAAGATTTCATAGAGGTAAGAGCTCTTTAGTGGCTTGGCTACTTTGCTATTCTGATCTTCAGGTCGAACCCCAATATCTGTCTCTGGGTTTTTATTATTCGTGCTACAGAAAATGACTGATTTGTTGTGAATTGAAATAGTATGTCCTAAAAGATGGCATTTACTGAAGCCATAGGACTAGGTTATTAAAGTACCTTAAGTGGTAGAGATAGGGTCCTGACTTTCCTGAACATTTATTTTCTTAGAGTTTAAGAAAAGAACTTCTGCTGCTGTTCTTCTGGAAGAGGCAAGCAGGTCTCTGCCCTGCCCCTCCTTTCTTCTAACCCTTTCCCCTTCTCTCAATAAACTCCTCACCTAAGCTCTTTCTAAAAACAAAACAATAGAAGAGTCATGTTAACTGTTTCTTACATCCTTCCTTCCCACACATGGTTCCCTTGTCCTTCTCTTTGGTGGGTTTGATACAGACTTAAAAGTTTCACTTCAGTAAACAGTATAAAAATGCTACATTTATGTTTAACTCATCTACTTAAACAGTTAAAAATTCACTATTGGTACTTGGGAGATGGCTCACTCAGTAAAGTGTTTTCTGTGCAAGCATGAAGATCTTAGTTTGGATTTCCAGCACCCACAGAAGAACTGACATAACATGCCTGTAATCTTAGCACTAAGGAGGAGAGACAGGATTCCTGGGACTTGCTAGTTTACTAATCTAGTCAAATCAGAGACTTGTCTCAAAAATAAAGTGAGAAGCAATCAAGGAAAATATCTAATATCTAATGTCAACCTCTGGCTTCCACATGCAGAAGCACACACATGTATAACTCTCACATGCACACCACACACACACACACACACACACACACACACACACATCACTCATGTATTCCCAATTCAAAGAAAACATATTAAGAAAATAGCTCTGTTTATCAAATAATTATTCCCAAACAAACTAGGAGGATTTCCCCAAGGGTCAGTGCAGATTGAGTCCAATCTCATAAATGAAGAGGGAGCAATAACTTCCATTCGGACTGTAGAAATTGTGGAATAAGTGTAATGCGATTTCTCTTTCACCTAGACACTGTATTATGTTCCTTAATTAAATGATCACAACTACTTTCTTTTTTATGTATGTGCTGCATTTTATAAATGAGGAGACTGAGGTCAGAGAACTTAAGTTAGAGAGCTAAGTGACAGAATTAGGACATAGTCCTTACTTTGGTGGGGCATAGTGTCATGTGTCTGTAATTGCAGCACTTGGGAGGCAGAGGCAGGAGGATTCTTGAGTTTGAGGCCAGCCTGGATTGCATAGCATGATCTTATCTGAGAAAAACAAACAAGCAAAAAATTTCCCAAACCTATGTTTTGTTTCTGAAATTCAGACAGATAAGGACTTATTTATATATTAATATCGCTAATTGAAAAAAGTGTCATATAATCAGTATTTAATAGCTACTTGATACTTTAGAAGATGGGTCTCAGTCCTCTCCTCCACTTTCTTTAAGATAGGATCTAATTCCAAGTCCTGAGGATCTAATTCCAAGTCCTGAGGATCTAATTCCAAGTCCTGAGGATCTAATTCCAAGTCCTGGTTGTCTTGGAATTCTCTAGACTAGTCTTGATGCACAGTGATAGTCTACTTTTGCCTCCTGAGTGCTGAGACTAAAGATATATGCCACCATACTAAACTCCTGCTGCAGATGTTTGTGTGCTGTGACCCTACCTCTAAAGAAATAGTAGTGAGTTTGTTTCTTACAGGATCTGTTAGATTATATTTTCCTATTTTTAGAGATGCATGTTTCAGCATTTCAGTGTTTTTGAAAAGACAATATATTTGATAGTATATCTTTAAAATGTTAGGAGTGGATACTGTATCTTAAAGCCAAATATCCCTGAGAATTGAGGAAGTATGGTAGATGCATTAGATGCATGTAGTTTTTAATGTGTAATGGTTTTAGAATTTGCATTTTCTTCCTAGCCTTCCTTTATCATTTATTTACTTACCTTTAAATTATTGCTCATTTTCTTTAGTTAATATGATACAGAAATATGTCATAATGCAGAAAATTGAAATGAGCAGGTTTGAGTTTTAATTTTGTCGTTGTTAGCGATTTCATGTTTAACTGTAGACAAGTCACTTCCCATCTCTGACTTCAGTTTCCTCATCTGTTTCTGGTGACAGGGAGTAGAACCTTAAAAACTACAGTTGCTTTTTATCTCATTTTCCCTTTTTAATCTCCCTTCACTTCTGTCATTTTTGTCATGGATTCCTAAGGATATGGTTGTGTTCTTAATTATATTCTTTTTGCTGTCTTATATTTACTGAGATAGGCTCTCTTACAGAGCATATACTCATTAAATTGTTCATAAAGTAATGGATGGAAGTTGTCTCTTATCTGAGCTAATAAAAACATATTAGTAATATGTATGTGTGTATTTTAAAGCTGTTGAGAACCTACTAGCATTGTAGCTTAGTGGCAGAAAAAGTACTTAGCATTGCCTGCAATGCCTAGAGTTCAGTTCCCAGACCACAAATAACAAGAATAAAAATGTTGAAGTTAGCTGGATCCCAGAACTTGGGAGGCAAAGGCACCTAGGCAGATCTCTGTGATTTGAGTTCTACATCGTGAGTTCCAGGACAGCCAGAGCTATATAGTGTGACCCTGTCTTGAAAAATAAGGCTGAAGTTTCATTGGAAGTTACTTTTGCCTAAACATTAAGTGTTTATCCAAACTAGATCTCTGTTCTTAACAAATATACAAAGGAGAAAACTCGTGGGCCTGTGTTTAAGAAGCCTTCTGTTACTTATCCACCAGCTTTAAAAGTTATATACTTCTGGGCCATACTGCTTCCTAGCTTGTACCTCCATCTACTTTCCCACAACTTCAAAGCAAATTAAAGAACTAAACTGCCACACAGCCTAATGTTAAACAAAGTGGAATAGAAATGTTTTTCATCTGAAGTATTTTTTGAAACTTCTGTTTTCTGTGATATTGTACAATAGAAATCAGATACAGTAAGGTGCTGTGGGGCAGGTAGACTGTTAGGAGGGAGACTGAATATGTGCACTGGAAACAATGTAGCAGTGGTGAGCTGTGTACTTTAAACAGGTAGTGAGTTGAATTCTTTTGAAATGAAGTAGAATTTAGATATGTGGAAAGAGAAGAACTAGTAGGTGGTATGGTGAAGGAACTTGCACAAATTTATGCATATAGATAGAAAAATCTAACTTTGGCTTCAGTTGTATCTTAGTATATCTTTATCTTTTAGACCCATATAAGGTATTATGGGCATAGTGAGGATCTTGCATCAGTTCTTGGAAAAAGCCATTTGTTGTACTAGAAATTAAGGCACAATGTTTTATGAATGTATATTTGTCCCTAGTGGATTATTTGGCACATTCCCATTAAAAATTGCTGGTATCTTATAAATATTGTATGCCAACATGTAATAATCGATGTACTTTGGCTAAAGTGTGGGTGTGTGCCATTTCTTTTAGATACAAAACACTTGGAGGCTTTAAATAATGTCTCTTTTGTGTGCATACACGTGTTAACTATTTGAGAAACAAGATTTTGAAGTATATAGTTTATTGTAGTTCATGGAATTCTTAGAAATGTGGACTTAGAGAATCATGAGATATCTTTGAACTGGGGAAATTTATATCATGTCATCTTGTGAAGTATTCTAAAAATAACTTTTATTTCCTAGAATGCAGAAGTTCTTAATTTTTATAAACTTGAACATCTTCATAAAGATTTGTCTCCTTAGAAGAAAACCTGCATTTAGCTTTTTGTATAACTTTAGTGCTTTCTTAAAACTTTCAGAGGCTAGGCTGTAGCTGTAGCTCCGTGTTCCCCAGCATGGCTCTCGGACCTTAGTAACAAAACCCTTTGAGGTCTGTGGATCCTGGCTTAATATCTACTGCCCCTTTGTGCAGTGTTAGAGATTGAATCCAGGGCTTTGTTCATACTTGGTGTTTTACCCCTGAACTGTAGTTCTAGCTAATAATTCATTCTTTAATGTGTAGGCAGAAAGATACTGTGAAAACTCAACTCTGTTCTATTTTATGTCGTGTTTACCTTTATAAGTAAGTGATTTAATAAGGATTACAAAATTATGAAGTTTATCATGAAAATACTTGCTTAAAAAGTAGACCCACTGAATTCTTGGGGGAGAAATTAAACTATAGCCAGGTGGGCTTTTTGTTTGTTTGTTTTCAAGGCAGGTTTCTCTGTGTAGCCCTGGCTGTCCTGGAACTCGCTCTATAGACCAGACTGGCCTCAAACTTTCAGAGATCCACCTGCTGCTACCTACTGAGTGCTTGGATTAAAGACATGCGACACCACCACCCCGCTCATAGCCAGGTTTTTGTTTAGTTGGATTTTTTTGAGATTGGTTTTATGTAGACTGTGCTTTAGTGTTTTATGTACATCATGTAGGGCTGCATCTGCTTGAATGAACAGAAGGTGGACACAGTAGAATGCATAAATATCTTTTATTTTTCTTGCAGCACCAGAAAGTTCTCTAGATTACCTTGCCCTTAAACAATAAAGGTCTGCGGAGAAAAAGAAAAACCTGTTATTTTGAAACTCACATGTGGGTTGACATAGCCCTACAAGTAATACAGGCTTTGCGGCCGATGGATTGATTGTCAGTGAAACCCTGAGGCCCATAATCACTCATCATCCCCTTAGTTTGGAGAGTGGTTTTTAATAGGTTTCTTAGAAACATGCAATTTTTAGAAACCTATGGATTGCATTTAAAATATAGGTCATCATAGTATTTGGTTATTAGCATAAGCACAATTCTCAGAGAGGAAGCAGGTAAATTAGCTGATAGTGGGACATTTGATAGACTGAAGATGGTAAATAGTAGGTGAATGACTTTAAAGTGATAACCTTGGTGACCTTTAAAAGTTAATAATTCCCTAAGTAGCAAATATAAGACTAGGAAACCGTGTGTTCTAATGAATAGTAGTTAGAAATAGACTTTGTGAGCTAGATGATGATAAGCAATCTGGATTTTCAGTGAATTGAACAAGAGACCAGAGATGTTAATTAACTTGCCCAAGCATGGTTGTTATAGGCCCTGTAGTGTAGCAATTGATTACTCTGATTCTTGTTAAATCTTTTGTGCTTTTTAAATTTTTGACTAGAGCCAGGAAGATGGCTTAGTAAAAATGTTTGTTGTGCAAGATGTGACCAGAGTTTGATCCCTGGAACTCATGGGATGATGCACATCTGTAATATCAGTACTTCTAATGCAGTCAGCGGCAGACACAGCCAGGTCTTTCAGGAACAGTAGTTTTTTGAGAAGTGACTCTAGAAAGTTATCCCCTGACTGCAACACATGGGCCACGACATGCGTGAACCCACATTCATACACACACAGTTCTAAAAATTTTGACTGTCTTTTCATTATGGGTTTCAGTATACACAGAACAGTATGTTTTAGCTCTATGACTGATAATTTGACCACAAAATCTCTGAGTTTTTGTATTCTCAATTTTTTCTGCTGTATTCTTAGTATTGTAACGGTTACAAGGCTTATTTAAAGTAGGCTGCCAGGTACCTGAATTCAGTTCGACAGCTGAAAACATACTGGAAATTCAGAAAGTCACTAGACGTTACTACCCTTGTGACTTTTTTACAGTTCTTGGCCAGTCCTTGCCTGATAGCTTTTTTTTATTATTGATTTTATTGAGCTATACATTTTTCTCTACTCCCCTCTTTTTCTCTTCCCTCTCCTTCAACCCTTTCCTATGGTCCCCATACTCCCAATTACTCAGAGATCTTGTCTTTTTCTACTTCCCATGTAGATTAGATCCATGTATGCCTCTCTTAGGGTCCTCATTGTTGTCTAGGTTCTCTGGGGTTGTGATTTTTCAGGCTGGTTTTCTTTGCTTTATGTTTAAAACCACTTACGAGTGAGTACATACGATATTTGTCTTTTTGAGTCTGGGTTATCTCACTCAATATGATGTTTTCTAGCTCCATCCATTTGCCTGCAGATTTCAAGATGTCATTATTTTTACCGCTGTGTAGTGCTCTATTGTGTAAATGTACCACATTTTCCTTATCCATTCTTTGGTCAGGGGGCCTTTAGGTTGTTTCCAGGTTCTAGCTATTACAAATAATGCTGCTATGAACATAGTTGAGCACATATCCTTGTGGTACAATTGAGCATCCTTTGGGTATATACCCAAAGCCTGATAGCTTTTAGTTGCATGATATGTCTTAAAAGATACTGGTTTTTGAGAAGAGATTACAGGATTTAGCCCTTTAAAGACATCCATGAACGTATTCCTTCTCACTCAGAACTAGAGATCAGAAAAGGATCATTGACATCTGAGTGCAGATGTTATCACCACTTACACTTCTGAATTCTTTACCACTTTTGCTTGCTATGGCCAGAGGAATCCCTGACCATGTGAGGATTCAAGTTCCTTTAATCTGAAAGAACTCATAACAGTGCCTCTGAAGCTTTTAAATGTGAACTTTGTAGTAGAATAATAGCCATTACCAGGATAGAAATGTATTTTGGGGGAGATTTTTATTAGGAATATGGGTAGCTCCTAATTGAATTATAAAAATGGAAATCTTGATTAGTTAGAAATCAACGATAAAATTATAGGAGTTTAAAAATACCTACAACTAAATTGGTAACGAACCTAAACTATTGGTGATTTTCTTTTCAATTAAAAAACAAGCTTGATCATCAAAACCCATGAGTAGGTAAAGATGGCATGATTTAACTAGCAATAGTATTTCTTGAAAATTACTATTCTAATAACTTCTGAGAATTAAATGTGGTAACATTGCTAGTTGCAGTAACCAGACTTAGTTCTCGAATACAGATATAAGTCCATCATATATTTTGATAATGTTTGTTTAGCATTTATTCATATGTAGCCTTATGGATCAAAGGACAATTGTGTTTTCTTTCTTAAGTGATTTGTATGCAGAGACTTGTCCCATTTTTAAAAAGAGAAGTATTATTTAGGTGGCTGTTCTGGTGATCACAAGCTTTTAGTGAGCATTGTTTCCCTGTGAAGGGCCTGGTTTGAAGTTCACTTAGTATCTTTACTTCTGGACATCTTGTAGCCTTTGTAATGCTAATGTACTTTCACTAATCTGATTGGATATGGTTTGCAGTTTCTCAAACCCATTTCCCAACAAAACTTCCCTGTTTTTAGGTTTAACCTTAACCACAGATTCAGAAACCTTCTGAAGAAAGTAATGTAAGAAAAGCGTAGTATACCTCTGAGGCAGGGAGTGAGAGCAGTTTCCTGCTTTAAGGTTACATAGAAGTCTTTCGATGTGATAATCATAATGAGTCATAGCTGTTTGCAGTTATGAATGTATTTGCAGAATACAATTTTGTCACCATGTTTTGAAAATTTAACTTTGTGAATAGAATTTAGTATACTTTAGTTAGACTGTACAAGATATATGATTATTAATTTGACTTAGTTTGGAGTCATGTAGTCTGCATGTAATGTTTAGGGTTAAAGTGTACATTTTTTAAAAAAAAACATCAATTTAAGCTCAGTATTTTAAAAATATTAATCATGAAATATGTTGTGGACAGTATACAATCTTCATGACTTTTTAAGCAAAAGAGAATATTTTAGTTTTTTTGTAGACTTGGCAAGGTTTGAAAGCTTCATCTTTGGTAACAAAGTATTAGTATACCTTTTTTTTAGTATACCTTGTGTATCAAATGCTTTTATTTCTCATAAGCTAAAAATATTAAGATAAAAAATTCTTAATATGAAAACATTTTTATTAAGGTAAGGAATAAATACAGCCCAGTCATTTGTCTATAAAGTAGTTTATCTAAAACAAAATTACATGCGACTGACTTAATGGGCAAGTTTCTTCAAAGGATTCTCTCCCTGAAATGGAATTGAGTATGTTTTTCCAAGTGGTAAAAATGATCCCCACTTCCCCACTCACTCGGTGACTAAACTCATTATTAGGACTTGTTTGTATTTTATATTTTGGAGATTTCTTTCCACTCACTATCCTTATTTTTTTTTTTTTATCATACTGTATAGCCAGGAATACAGCCCTTTTCTGTAGGTTTTATAACAATTACCAGTATAGGCCTTAAACTTACAAACAGGAGCAAAATAAAATGGATAATATTGAAAACTTTGCAATTTTTATAAGCATATAATTTTAGTGCCATAAAATTGATAACTAACTCTCTGGTGTAGTATAAATAATTCTTTTATTATTGAGACAGGATCTAAGCATCTAAAAATTTTCAGGATAGTAAGATCCTAGAAGCATTTTAGTTCTTGTGAAAGTGCTGTGCTTATAGAAGGACATTGGTGTACAAAATGGTCATGTAACTATACAACATGTATAATCTAATGGACAAGAACTAATCTAATGGACATTGAGATTCCTTATTACCAAGTACCTTAGATATTAGGGGTGTAGAATACAGATATTGCTATATCAGTGCAGTATAGGCAAACAGAGTGGCTATTATATCTACTTCAATGGATGCTTACAACAGAGTTGGACACTGGCATCTTTTATTGAAAAAAGAAATGTTATCCAAGATGCTAGAGCTATTCTTTTGTCTGTGGAAAACTGCCTGATAAGCTTTAATTTTTGAGAAAAGAACTCACTGTTCTTTGCTGTGTGAACATAGTTTGTACATTTGAGTTTGCATTTTGATTGTTTATTTGTTGTGTATAGCTTCCTTTCACAGGAATTTATACTTTGCTAGTGAAAAGACTATGTATAAATTGCATTCAGTGTACATGTGTTTCAAAACATGTTGTATATAATAAATATATACAATTTTGTCATTAGTAAGTTTGTTACTCTTTTGTAGTTACTAGCTAGACCTTTGTCTTTCAATGTGCCTTCAAATGAAACTGAAAGATGTATGTAAAGGCTCCTTTATAGTCTCATTGAAGTGAATTGTCTTGTTTTGGCTAAAAGGTTATCAGCTCCAAATGTGGCAATCTAGTTAAAGCTCCCTGTTAATTGAAATGGAAATGCCATTATTCAAATAAGTTGGAGAGAGAGAGAGAGAGAAAGAGAGAGAGAGAGAGAGAGAGAGAGGGAGAGAGAGAGAGAGAGAAAGAGAGAGAGAGAGAGAGAGAGAGAGGGAGAGAGAGAGAGAGAGAGAATGACTATAGAAGTTTGAAAATATGATGCCCATGGGATCACACTTTAAAAAGTTTTGCTAGCAAAATAATATATGGTAAAGGGGACCTGTAACACAAATTCTAATTGGTCTTAATAATACAAACTTGGAGTCAGGTATTAGGGGTGAAAGCTGAAGGATGAGAGAAGTAAAACAGCCAGCCACTGGAGAGTTCTGACCTCTACCAATGCTTGGACTGAAAGAGCGAGATTCTGTCTCTATGAATCTTCAGACTGAATGCTGTCTCTATGAAACCTCAGACTACATCTCATACTGCATCCCCAGACTGCATCTGAGCTCCCGTCTCCTCCCACCTTATATTCTCTCTCCACCCAGCCATATCACTCGTGTCTCTACCTCTCTTGTGCTGGGATTAAAGACGTGTGATCCCAAATGTTGGGATCACCTTTGCGTGGGCTCTGTTTCTGTTTTAGACAGATTCATGGCCTTGAACTCAAAGAGATCCCTCTGTCTCTGTCTCCCGGATGCTGGGATTAAAGGTGTGTGCCACCACTGCCTGGCCTCTATTGCTAACCAGTGGCTTAGCTCTGCACTCTTAGGCAATCTTACATGTTAGATTACAAACAAAATGTCACTATAGGGACCCAGGAAGGGAAATGGCTTAGTTGGTGAAGTGTTTACCATTCAATTAGGAGAACGTGAGTTTGATTTCCAGAACCCACAAAAAAACAAGTTTCATGTACTTGTTATCCCAGCACTAGGGAGGTGGAGATGGGCTTATCCTTGGGACTCACTCAGTACACAGCCTAGCCTACGCTGTCTCATAAAGCAAAGTGGGTGGTTCCTTAGGAATGACACCTGAGGTTGAACTCTGGCCGCTACATACACCAATTATTTGGTAAATAAAAACTACAGGAATTCACTGTAGTAAGGTTCCTATGCTAGCCCCTAATATACCCTGAATAAATAAAGATGGAGTCATTCATGTAAAAGTTGTGTATCACCAAGCTGAAACTCTCAGTTGATTTTTGACTTCCTGGGATATTAAGATTATAGCAATGACAGTGAAACCTCCCCCATACAGATTAGTTTCATTTGGTATGATAATAAAGTTCCCTCTTTCTTAATCTAAAAAAGATAACCTTCAAAAATCTGGTATTAACCACTTAGTTATTTTTGTGTTCTAAACCTGATACTTCACAAGGAAAGTGACTTTAAGTTGACTGTAATGTGGTCTACCTTTTGTTTTGTTTTCTTTCTTTGGCCTTTTTATCTATTTGTTTTGGCATATAAAACCAACCTTTTAAGCCAGACATGATGGTATACGCTTATAATTTTAGCATTTAGGAGATAGAAGCAGGAGAATCTTGAATGCAAAGCCTGCCTGGTTTACATAGCAGGGCTTTTCAGTGATAGGGGAAGAGGGAGGGAGAGAGGGAGAAAAGAACAAACAACAAAACCTAGTAACTTCCAAATTCCTTGGAATTCTTATTTGTCTTATGGAATGAAATGCTATTTGATTGTAGAATAGAAAATAAAGTCAATTAGGGTCTGTTAAACTGTATGTTGCAAGGCACTGGGGCTAATCTCCATCACTGAAAAACAAAAACAGATTGTTTGTTCTAATTTTGTCCTTTGACAGATTTGGTGGCTGAGGAAGGGACCCAGAGACTCCTTGAACAACAAAACAAAGGCAAGGTGTTACTGGCCTGGTTGAGAGTTGGGAGCCCCTTTCTTTTTAACAGAGCCCACAAGAATTTCCAGATAAGCTCCTCTTGGCCAGATTCTGGTTTTTTTTTTTTTTGTTTTTTGTTTTTTGTTTTTTTTTTTTGCATTGAGTGTTGAAATAAGAGCAGCGGAGCTGCGTCCCCAGCACCCAGCCGCCTGCATGGCTAGCTTAGCTTATGCCCCGAAATAATTACACGGAAACTG
>NC_022015.1:5143395-5174578 GCF_000317375.1 Microtus ochrogaster | reverse complement strand
TCTTATTGGCTAGCTCTTACATATTGATCTAACCCATTTCTATTAATCTTTGCAGTCCACAAGCTGGCTTACCAGGAATGATCTTAACCTGCGTCTGTCTGGCGTGGGAGAAGCATGGCGACTCTCTGACTCAGCTTCTTTCTCCCAGCATCCTGTTCTGTTTTCTCCGCCTACCTAGGGGTTGGCCTATGAAATGGGCCTAGGCAGTTTCTTTATTAATAAGAAATCATTCCCACATCAATTGAGCCTAGGATTATTTTGGTTTGGGAGTACCACGCTTAGTTTGCTTTGTGAGTGCTTGACTTAGTTTACAGTGGCAGTCACGTCCCTGGGAAAGACGAGTTTGTGGCCATGCTGTACTCAATGTAGACTATGCATTCTACACAAGTACTCACTCACCTGCTAACCCAGCTACACCTGCATCTCCTAAGCTGGAGTATTAAAGGTAGTGTACGGTGAAGGTGGTACTACAGGGAGTGTGACACTTGCTCTTCATCTCTTTTCTTGTACATTCAACTACAAAAAAAACCTTAGCCAAGTTGGATGAGGGGATCCCAAGCCACAGTGACAACTTGGGGGCACAATTCTAGCATTCAAAAACCATTAAACTATATCCTGAGGTAGTGCTTATGTTTTGCATTTGGACTGTCTTCAAGTCACTTGTCAACAGAGAGTTATACTCCGGTGACTTCAAGACTGTCAGAAAAGGTGAGAGAGCTTCTGCCTAGATAGTATAATCCTGGTTGTGAGGAGATCAACAGCTCTGAGAGCAGTCTAGCCTGAGGTTACTGTGCTGTAAATGAACACACTACCTTGTTGGGAAAGGCAGTGATACTCTTATGTTCAAGAACCTGGGCTGTTTACCTGCAGTTGCTTTGAGGAACCTTTTCTAAATTCCTGAGCTGAAGAAATTGTGAGAGAATTAGTGGTTGTTATAAATTACTTTGTTAAATAGTGATATAAAACAAGAACTTAACTTTTTCTGAATCTGCAGCTGTGTACTGAGATTAAGTGACATACAGATGTCAATAATATATTTCTCAATAATATATTCCATGTTTCTAACATTTACTTTCTTTTGATCTTTCAACTTTGATATGTAAAACTTTTTTCTACTGTACTTTACTGTGCTCATTTGAAAAGCTACTCCAACTGTAAGTATTTAAAGTATTGTTTTGTAACTGCAGCTGTCTTCCTGTGTATTGGAAAGAGTGCATATTATATCATGATATGAAGCTTACGCATCATCTTTGGAAGGCCTTTTGCTCAGGGCTTTAATTGTGGTCACTATGATGTTTGACCTTTTATCAGTTTCTTAGGGTGATGGTTACCAAGTTTTCACAGAGTTTGCTCTTTATTTTGTTGGAAATTTATCAAGGTTCTAGAGGCTGGAAGTGTGAAATAAGTGTGGGCAGAGCCGTGCCTGGCTTGATGCTGTGTAACTCTAGTCACTGACCTTGTTATACGGTGTTCTTCCTGTGTTAGTAGAGCATTCCTGGACTGCACTTTTGAACTCTGGTTCCTTTTCACTCATGGTTCATTTTTCCTAATGCTTGTGAAATACTAGAAATTATTGTTTAGAACAGGGCTTGGCAAACCATGGCCTGCAAGTGGTGACTTTCTGGTTTCTCTCCAGAGAGGGAGGGAGGGACAGAATGAGAGAGTGAGAAAATACCAATGAGAATAGAAATATTTTCTTCTTTGTCCATTTGTTTACTCAGTAACTGCCTCTACTAGTGAGCTTTGACTAATGTCTTTGTATATTGAATGCACAGAGGAGCCAGTTTTAAGGATTTTTTAAAAGTTTTATTACAACCTAGTCCTGCCATTTTGTTTATTCTCTATAGCTGCTTAGTCCATGTTACATTACTATAATGAAATGCCTGAGACCGAATAATTTCATAAATATAATATTTATCATTCAAGTCTTAGTGCCAGCGTATGTTTATAAGTGTTCCTTATCACTGCCAGGAAGTTTTCCAAAGTCACACGCAGTTTTACTGTACAAGTAAATAATATGGTTTATCTCCCTTTCTATGTTTAAAGTTTCAGAATAGTGGGGTTGAAGGACCTAAATGTATGCATTGTATCTACTGGAGTAGTCTGAGAGCAGGACCAGAGCTCTTACAGATATTTGAGGGCTTGTGAGTTACTGTCAGCCAGTAAGTGGTTTGTTTCTTCGAACCTTCAGATACTTGATAAAGGTCTGGTTTTGCTAAAAATCATTAATTTCTTTCCCCAGAGAAAGAAGTGAGCATATATGCATGTGCAGATTGCATTATTCTATCAATAAATAAATACCTTCTAGTCTTTAATGATATCTTTTCTGAGGCTTAACAATTACACTATAAATTTAATGATTACTTAAAAATCTGTTTATTAGTTCAAAAGTATGTAGTGAGTACTAGTTTTGCCTGTATCATCCAGTGACTTAATTTGCTTGAAATTTTTCAAATATTTTCATTTATTTTGCCAGTAATTTGTATTCACTGGATTCAGTCTTTGACGAACAGAGTCTTGCTGACCATGCTAGTTGCTGGTGAATGAGCTATGACAGTAACACAAACAGTGGCTTGTGTCTTTTCACACTGTTAGAAGTGTGTTGAATGTGAACTTTGCAAGTCATGTAAATTTTATCAGCTTAACTTCACCAATATTCCTGGTTTCATTTGAAATTTCAACTCTTGGAGTTGTTAAACTATTTGTTATAGTTTGATGTTGATCACTAGTACAATATTAAAATTGCACATTACCAATCAAATAATATTCAGTTTACAGACTGTTGTAAAAGGTTGAAGAATATAAAGGAGCCAAACAAGGGTAGATTAAATTCAGGTGACCAGTATTCGACCCACGAACCAATTGATATAAAGGTGAATAGTGTCAATTGGAGCATTGTTAATGACCAGAGGAGTGTGCTGAGCTGAGTACAAGGACAGTCAGGAGTTCGTTGCCTGGTGATCTGGGCAGAGGCTGTAGGGCAGCATGCTTAGTCCTTGAGAAAGTGATGACTTGGTGTGCCATGCTGCAGTCTGTGTCTCTTGTTTTTGCTTCATTCATTTCTGTCCAACATTTGCTGATTATTTAGTTGCACAAAGAAATTGTTTTTCTTGCTCTAGTATGTCTTGGTAAGTTTAATGTGTCTGCTTCTCCTGATAATATGGTGGTAGTTGTTTATTTGTATTAATAATATACTGGGTTATTCACATTTACATTGGTACCTAAATGGACAAACTTGGGACAAGGTACAGCCAAGAAGCTGTGGCTGTGCAGTTTATTCATAGTCATAACTTGCTGTTTTTCAAGAGCATTTAAGTCAACTCATTTTCAAAATTTATTGACCCACAATGAGTTTACTTGATTACATGTAAAAATGTGTTTGAATTTATTACACTTGAGCAAGATCTCAGAGCTTCTTGTACCTTGATCTGTTTTCCTCCACTGTCCTGGGGTTTTTGTTATTAGTATTCCAAGGAATGAGTTTATCTACGTAAAGTCTTTAAGTAAGTCATGTTTGGTGGGACAGGAAAATAAATATTCTGATGTTAGGTATATGCTTACTTCTTGACCAAGTATGATGCATTTTCATTAAAATTGATTATGACAATAATTAAATCCAGCTGGTGATTTTCTAACTCCAGCTCTTAAGTTTGACAATGAATTTCTTTGTATTTTCTGTGGTTGGCTGTCTTTGAAAATGGTGCACAGGGAGATCTTGGTAAGGTGAAATTACCTGAACCAATTAGCAGTTTTTACATGGCTGCATTTTGGCCTGTCAGCTTTGAATGTGGAACAATCTGAAGTTTTAAAGGATTACTCATATAGAATTAACTTTATTTCACATCCATCTCTTTATAAAGCAGGTTCTTGTCTGTTCGATGTGCTCAGTATATGGCAGGATGCCCTGACATAAAGGATATGTTTTTCCTACTGTAGTTAGAACTGAATAGGACCTTTAAGATAACCCACTCCAGAGTTTCCATTTCCTCTGAACTTCTGGTGTTGTGTGCTCAGTTATTTCCATGATTGATATGTTTACCTCTCTGAAAGGCATGTAGAAAATTTTTATGCTTTCTGTAACTGTAGAGTTTAGTTAAAAGACACAGGCTCAAATTTGATTCTGTTCATACATGTGTTCTTAGTGAATTTAGCAAAGAAAAAAGGAAAGAAATAAACCTTACTGGAAACTTATGGGAAATAATATCAGAAGGTATTACTCATCCCTGACCCCAACACATGGAATTGTGCTATCCATAGTCAAGGTGATTCTTCTTTTCTTTGCTTAAAACTCTGGAAATGTCCTACAGTCTCAGTTGGATGAGTGCTTCCTTAATCCTTTGTTTTTTAATCCAGTCAGTTTGAAAGTTGAAATTAGCCATCATAACATTATATTTAAAATTTTAATTTAGTTTTTTTTTCAAAGATTTATCACAGGGCAAGGGGATTTGTTTTCTTGGCAATAAAAAAAATCTGCTTGTTTTTTAAGTGGTATTTTTTGTGCTTTTGTACTTACTTATTGGAAAACCCTGAGAGTTTAAAAAGTTAAAAATGAGGGACCTTAATTTTAATCACTTAACCAAGTTTCTAAAACTATTAACATATTACCTTTCCATTAATACTAGGATATCTGTTTAGTGAATATAGTTAAAAGAAGTTTACTTTGTATGTAAGTTGATATCCTGATCATTCTCTGTTCTTCATTTGTGGTCACTTTAGGCTCTGTTTGCCTATAAGACCTGCATGTTCTTCTACAAATAAAAACGGGTTCAGATTAGTAGTAGCTTTAGCGTAAGTGGCAGAGTCTGGATTTGAATTATTAGTTAAGAATATGTCTTAAGGGGCTGGAGAGATGGCTCAGTGGTTAAGAGCACTGATTGCTCTTCCAAAGGTCCTGAGTTCAATTCCCAGCAACCACATGGTGGCTCACAACCATCTGTAAAGAGGTCTGGCGCCCTCTTCTGGCCGTCAGGCATACAGACAGAATATTGTATACATAATAAATAAATAGATAGATAGATAGATAGATAGATAGATAGATAGATATTTTATTTTATTTTTTGGTTTTTCGAGACAGGGTTTCTCTGTGGCTTTGGAGCCTGTCCTGGCACTAGCTCTGTAGACCAGGCTGGTCTCGAACTCACAGAGATCCGCCTGCCTCTGCCTCCCGAGTGCTGGGATTAAAGGCGTGCGCCACCATCGCCCGGCTATAAATAAATATTTTTAAAAAAAGAATATGTCTTAAGTAGCTTTGTGGTGAGTTTATCTTATAATTTTAAATGAAAAATTTTTTAAAACAGCTGTTAAGAAACACTTTTGTCAAGTAAACCTCAATGAATTCCTTGAAAGCAATGGTAGTACTTGGTACTCAGGATTTCGTTAGACTTTTAATTTGTTTTGTTTTTTTTTTTCCAGACTTTTGAGTCAGAGAATACAATGTTATTTGGAGAAACCTGTAGTTCCTAGGGGTCTTCGCCCTTTCCAGGAAGGAATGATAGTCCTGTACCATTCTCAGGAGTGCAGTGCTGTAGCTGCTTACTCATAGACGATAGGGGCTTGTTAAGCTCCTTCACTAATAATTCTTTGTTGGTTATTTCTTGGTTTTCTACCTTTATGTGAATTGCTGATTTTCAAAGATCTTTGTTCTTTTTTTGTAGTAATTATTTTGTAGATGCAGTATTTTTAAACCTTTTCTGACTTTGTTCTTTGATAGCTTCACACATGTAGAAAGGCTAATGTGTATAGAAAGGGCAGTGTGATTGCTGTAATTCCTTATCTCCTTTCTACCCCTATGCCCTTTCATTTTTTTAAAGATCAATAGAGTTTAACAGGGTTTATCTATGACTATGACCCTATCCATCAGCACTTGATGAGTTTCTTAGTGGGGTACACAACTGAAGTCAAAACTGTCCCTTCCTCCGGAATCCATTCATAGCTAGTAATTCAGCAGGGAGGAATAAGGTCTTAGGGACTCCTTGATCTATGATTGACTGTTGATAGGCCCCATCTTCTTAAACCTATTGCAGATAGTCATAGTTGTGACATGATGACTACATTGGCTGTGGCATGCCTAGAAGATATTTTAGCAATCCTTCTTCCTGTCTTCAACTTCTTAAATTCTTATTGTCCCTTTTCCTTCAAAAGTCCCGGGCTTGGAAGGAGTAGTATAAATGTCCTAAGCACTTAGCTGTCACTTTCTCTTAGTACCTTGAGCAGTCATTGGTCTCTGCATACACTACTGTACATTGCAAAGAGAAGTTTTTCTGAGTCTTAGAATAGCATTTGTCTGGATATAAATGTAGGATATTTAGAGAATAGCTTGGTGCTGTAGTATATAAATTACCTAAACAACAACAGTAAGTGTCCCCTTTAGGGCCTAATATCTCTATGGCCATGGAGTGTTAGATCAGGTTACAATACCAGGTATGAATTCTCTGTTGTGGATTAGGCCTCAAATACAGTAAGAGAACAGTTGGTTATTCCCATAACAACCATGCACCATTGCATGGGTGAGCATATCTTGGTATTGTAGATTGTAGGGTTCATGGCTAAGTAAGACTGTTGATGCCTTTACTCCTCCAGCAGACTTCATAGTACCTTCAGGCACAGTGAAAGCTTCCTACCAGGGAAGAAACTTCCAACCTGTTCCAGCTTGATTCTCTACACCTTGCAACCAACGTATGTTGTCTTCAGCAATAGGATCTTATTAAGTAGTTCTGGTGGGTAACCAACAAGAGTGGCAAAGAGCCTGTATTGTTTGGGAGGCCTCCTTGACCAATATCTTGTTGGTATTTTTGTTAAGTTACCTTTGACTTTCAGGGTCATGATTATGTAGATTGAATATTCTTATAAATGGTTTGGAGAGCTGGGTGGTGGTGGCGCACGCCTTTAATCCCAGCACTCGGGAGGCAGAGGCAAGTGGATTTGGGAGTTCGAGGCCAGCCTGGTCTACAAGAGCTAGTTCTAGGACAGGCACCAAAGCTACAGAGAAACCCTGTCTCGAAAAACCAAAAAAAAAAAAAATGGTTTGGAGAATCTTTATAAATGGCTTAGAGGGTATTTATATGACCTCAATGTTTTCTTGATGTTTTCATTATCTTACTTTGTAGTTGGATTGTGAAGAACTAGGCAATTAGTTTTGGTAGCTGCTTTTGACTTTGATTTTGGAGATAGATCTTTTTTTCCAAGAATTTTTCCTGAGATGTGGATTACTGGTTGAGAGCTTCTTGGAATATACTTCAAGGGTTTTTTGTTTTTGTTTCCTTCCTGAAGATCCCCTGATTTCCCCACCTTCTTAAGGATGTTTGGTGCACCCTAAAACTTAGCCTATTTTAGTTGTGTCTTAAGCACTCAGCTGTGATGCTCGCTTCAAGTACATATAAATATTAAGGCTGGAGCCAATATTTATTCAGGAAATGATTCTGTCAGGAGTAATTCTGCTGTTCTGTGTGCATGTTTTTTGATTACCTTGATGACCTCATATTCTAATCCAGCCTCTTGATCCCAAGTTTGGTGTTTTCTCCTGGATTTCAGTGGTGAGATGTTAAATACAGCTCTGACCTTAGAGTACTTTTCTTCTTCTGTCATGGTCTCTCTGTCAGTTCATTCTCATCTGTTCATTATTATCTGTTCTTTATTCCTCTCCCCCATTTTTGCTTATTCATGAAGTTTTTTGTTTCTAGATTTTAAAAAATATCTTTAATTGAAATAGAAATGACACTGCTTTCCCCTCCATTTCTTCCCCCCCAGCCTCTCCCAGCTACCCTCTCTCAAATGTCTCCCATGCCACACAACTCACAACTTGATAGCCTCTTTTTCTTTGGTTGTATTTGTTACATACATTCATATATGTATGTATGTGTATGCAGAAATAAATGTAGACTGTTGAGTCCATTGTTGTTGGTTTTGTGTATATGGCTTCAAGGCTGAGCAATCTGCATTGGGCAACCAATAAGGGAGAGGCTAATTCTTCTTCCATCAGTAAGAAGTTGCCTGTAGTCCTTTGTCTGGGGGTGAGATCTACATTTTCTCCTTTTCGTATTAACTTGTCCATTGATACTTCTATTATTTTGGTCTTGTTTATGTAGTCATTTCTAGGAGAGATTATTTCATGGCTTACTTACTGGTATTCTGGTTTTTAAAATCTTTTCATTCCCTTTCAGTGATGTTCCTTGAGCCATGCATGCAGGAGCTGTGATGTAAATATATCTGTTAGGCTTGGCTCCCTATGATTCGATCTCTGCATTGGGTGCAGTTGTTTTCTGTGATGCTCTGCATTTTCTGTAAAGAAAATCTCTTTTGAGGATTAGTTGCCATACTTGTCTAGGAAAGGTGATTTTTATAGAACACTTATAAATTATGAGAACCCTGAACATAAACACATACATTTATTAGACTTTCCAGTTAAATGACTTAAGTAGTATTGAAGCTTTTTTCTTCTGATTGCATTGCATGTCTTCAGGCATGTGTTAATATTTCATGCTATGTATATGGATTTCTAAGTAGCATCGAGCTTGGATTTTAATATAGTGTAGTCTCATGTAAGTAACATATTTTATAGATCTTCCTGTACTCACATCATACATCCCTTGTCCCTTTTCTTGTATATTTTTTCACCCTTTTTTTCTTTCTTTCTTTCCTTTTCTTTTCTTTATTCCCCCCCCCTTTTTTTTTTTGCTTATTGTCATGAATGTGTAGAAGAAGGGATTTGATGTTTTCTCTTCCTGTTTAGGTGTCTGATGACAAGTGACTGTGACACCTGGCAGTGTTATTCAAGTGTTATTTTGAGTCTGCTGACCTCCATTCAGAATTATAAATTTCTTTGGGAAGAGAGAACCATTATTCAGTTGTATTAAGGTTTAACAGAGGTTTAATGAATATTTGCGTTCTTAATGTAATGTTTTAGAGATCTTTTAAATACAACTATACTAAAGAAACCTGGGGCCTGAAAAGGTGAGTGATTTTCTGAGGTGATCCAGGAAAGAACAAGGTCTTGAGAAGCTGCAGCCCATTCTTGCTTCCTCTGTATTATAATTGTCAATATTTAATTTTGATTTTTGACAGTCTTTTAAAATACTAATGTGGAAACCAAGAGGTTTTAAAATAAGATTGAGCATACATTCATTAAACTGTTTGTGTTGTCATGTTTCTCTCATAGTCAAAATGGTTTCAATCCCAGAATACTATGAAGGCAAGAATATCCTCCTCACAGGAGCTACTGGTTTCTTAGGGAAGGTGCTTCTGGAAAAGTTGCTGAGATCTTGTCCTAAGGTGAATTCAGTCTATGTTTTGGTGAGACAGAAAGCTGGACAGACACCGCAAGAGCGTGTGGAAGAAATCCTTAGTGGCAAGGTAAATGTGGAGGATGATAATTTGGAAGGGGACAGAGGTATATGCTTGTGTATGAAATTTGTGAAGCATTAAATTAGATACATAGTGTGTATGTGTATATATATACATATATATACATATATATGTATATGTGTATATATATATATATATATATATTGTTTCAGTATCCCCACCCTCCATAAAGAAAACTGCGGAGAAATTGCTAAGTTCCTGCAGTATGGCAGTGAACTAGAGTGAGAAGAAGAAAACAGCTTTCTTTTATGCTAGACCAAATTTTCTAATAAGGTCTAAACTTCTGTTATGATTGATATTTCAAGTATGCAACAACCAAACAAAACCATGCAATAGCCAAATCCAGTTGATGTTTCTTTCTAAAATGTATGTTTTTTTCATCCTGTATAAGAACATGCTTTTGCATTGAAATTTCTCTCTCACTTTTGTCCCCATCGCTCACCTGTGTGCCTACATGTTCTGTTGATTCTTCAGGTCTCTGATCAGTGTCATTTCCTCCAAGAACTTTCTGTAACTCCTAACTCCAGGGGATACCACATCCTCTTCTGGCCTCTGTGGTTACTGCACTCAGGTGTACAGATACATACACATATAATTAAACAGTCTTTAAAATCTTTTACAAGAGTCAATTAACTGCCAGCATTGGAGGGTGAGGCTATCTTTATCTTTGTCCAGATGTCTTCTATTTCTTAAGCCTGTTCTGAGGCATAAGGCAATCTGAGTAGCCAGCTCAAACTCTCTGAGTCTCGACTTTATGTCTGGAAGACAAGCAATCTTCTATTCTGTGCCCCATGAAATTTAAAATAGCTGTCCTTGATGGGGAATGAGTTTATAATAGATTTCGGGAAGTGGAAAACACTATCCTAGAATAAACATATTCCTATTTGATAGCTTTTTGACAGGTTGAGAGATGAAAATTCAGATTTTAGAGAGAAAATTATACCAATCAACAGTGAACTCACCCAACCTAAACTCGCTCTCAGTGAAGAAGATAAGGAGGTCATTATAGAATCTACCAATATCATATTCCACTGTGCAGCTACTGTAAGATTTAATGAAAATTTAAGGTAAGTACAGATACTTATTAACATTTGAATTACATATGTTACAGATATAATTTTAATTCGACTTTTTAGTTGTGAAACTGTCATATGTTAATAGTGACTGTCAGTGTTTTATTGAAGTTAGTAAAATTCTTTTATAATCATTTTGAAAATAAAAGACAGCTAGTATATGCTGATTATAAAACCTTGCCATGACTTTATAAAATAGGACAGAGGTAACGGACTAGAAGAGAGCAGAGTATACTTGATAAGAAGCGGGAAGAGTTACTCAGCTGTGTTGATTACCTCTTTGTGAATTGTTGGACTCTTCCACCCCAGCAGCTGTTTGATTCCACTCTTCACTATGTATTTTAGAACATAATCAAAATTAAGTTCAGGTTTTGCATGCTAAAATAGAAGTGACTTTTGACACTTTGTTTATATTTCAAAAACTCTGCTTTAGTGCCATTGTTAAGACACAAGGTAACACCAGAAATTAAGTTTTAATTTGAAACCAAATTGAACTTCAGGATACATCCTGCTTCTAGTTAAAAAAAAAAACAAAAAAAAAAAAACCACAACCAGCGTTTTAAGTGATCAGTATTTTAAAAATAAAATAAAGGGCTTGAAAGATGGCTCAATGGTTAAGAGTACCGACTGCTCTTCCAGAGGACCTGGGTTGATTTCCAACACCCACATGATGTCTTACAGCCATCTGTAGCTCATTACAGGGATTTGCTATCCTCATCTGGTGTCCATTCATACTGGACACATATGTGGTACACAGACATATATGCAGGCAAAACATCCATATACATGCGCTAAAAATAGATAAATCTTTTTAAAAAAATAAATGAATATACACTTCAAATAGTAGAATTTAATTCATAACACCATTATTTTTGATGGTGTGTCTAAAAGTACAATTTTATGTTAATTTTATTGTATAGTCTTACACTAGTTTAAATGATAAAGCATTGTTTTGGGGGTTCAGAACTCTCTGTGAAACCCTTTTCTTTAAAATGTTCAAAAAGTTAAGCTCTAGGAATAATGCTCATATTTTTTGAAAATAGAAGTGTTAACTATTACATGATTATATTGTGTGAGAGCATAATGCCAAGCGTTTGGGGTGTGTGAAGATACAATCACTGCCTCTTATAGTTCCGGGGTTGTGCTTTACAGTCTTCAAAACATGCTCGTTTGTTCCTTCTGTCATAACTTTACCAGCTTGTCCTGGGCAAATCCATTTTATTCCTGAGGCAGCTGAGGCAACACTATAGAGACGGAAAAAAATTTGGAGTAACACACTTTAGTACTAGTCTTGACCTCATTGTTTATTAACTGAAGATTTTGGACAATTATTAACCTTTTTGAATTTGAGTTTGCTTATCTGTAAATTGGCACTTCTCAGAAGACTTTTTCTGATGGATTATTTTACCTCTCAACCACAGAGTATCAGTCTGTAAGCCAGCAGGTGAGACACTCAGGGACTGTCATGTGTTTAGAATCCAGAAGTAACAAAATAATATCATAATCAGTGTAGTATAATCTCACTTTATTAGATAGATATGCATCATGTATGTTAGGCATATATGTTTTTCTATATTGATGGTAATTGTTTTTAATTTTATGTGAATATTATTATTTCTACCATAAACATGTTATTCTTCAAATAGAGACAAATAATATTGAAAATATATGTAAAGCAATATGTTCCATCTTAAAGAAATTTGTACCTTCATCAGTAAGAAAATTTCTTTTTATAATTAATTTTTTAAAATTTCATATATGTGTACTGTATTTACATTATTTCCCTCTTTTTCTCCCACCAGCCCCTCCTCTATTATCCCTTTTGCCTCTCAAATTCATAGCCTCAGCAGAAGGGATAATAAATACATACGCACATATATGAATAAGTACATAAAAACAACTTGCCAATTCCATTTAGTGTTGCTCATATTGTATATATTTTTAGGATTTACCAGTTTGTATTGGATAACCAGTTTGGGGCTCATTGCTGGGAAAGACCAATTTTCTCTCTTTCTTAGCTGTCATGATAGGACTCTTAGATTTCCCCCATGGCATGTTACCTAGTATTTTGTTTAGCCATATCACTGAGATTTCATGGGTACTTTCTTCTCATATATGGAAGGCATAATCTCATAGCAGACTTCTTGGTCCTCTCTTAGAATATTTTTGCCCCTCTTTGGTGATGCTCCCTGAACCTTATGTGTAAGAGTTGATCAGAGATTATCATTTGGGCCCTAAGCCCTGAAAATGCCTTTTTTTTTTAACATTTGAAATTTTCCCTTCCATGTATATTTGCATCTAAATCTAACATTGTACTTTAAATAATATTTTCAAGATTATAAATATAGTCTCTGATTTTTGTTTGAAACAGGCTATGGTATCCCAGCCTAACCTCAATATTATGCTCTTTCTGCCTCAGCTTCCCAAATGCTGGTATTACAGGCATATACTACTTTGCTTGTTTGTTACTGAATTTTAGTGGATGCTTTATTTTTCCTTAGAATTCATTACTATACAATGACCAGTCTAACATATTTCCCCTAATAGTTCATGCTTTAATTATTTTCTTATTATAATCAAAAGAAATCATTTACACAGTCATATGAAACCTAGTGTGTTCAGGGACTGGTGTATAATACTAATATACTAGTTGTGGTATAGTTCTCGTTGACTTAAAGGGGGAAATTGGGTGTTTTTAAGGGGAATTTTATTTTATTTATTTATTTATTTATTTATTTATTTATTTTGGTTTTTCGAGACAGGGTTTCTCTGTGGCTTTGGAGCCTGTCCTGGAACTAGCTCTGTAGACCAGGTTGGTCTCGAACTCACGGAGATCCGCCTGCCTCTGCCTCCCGAGTGCTGGGATTAAAGGCGTGCGCCACTACCGCCCGGCTAAGGGGAATTTTATTAACAGAAAACATTAATTAGGATAAAACATATCAAAGAAACCTTTACCAGAAAGATCACAGTATATTACTTTTGTATTCTTCTTGGATTTATCATTAATGATAAAGATTTTTTTATTATTACAATTTCTTACACTAGACAGACCATGTTGGACAGTCTAGATAATGTATTGTTAACTACCCTTCTGTGAAGCCATGACTGTTTACTGTTCTAGTCCTAGTCTCTACATCATAACTATTTCTGTGAAGCAAATCTAGTGTATGTTGATGTCTAAATATTAGTAGAACATTAGATTTGGGCCAGATATTCAGAAATACTGGAAATAGCCTGTAATAGCCACCTAGGGGAAAACCATGTATAACTATAATCATTACCATCTGTTAAGCCACAGATATCACATGGTATAATTGTTACTTCTGAGGGGATGCAGGAGGAGGAGAGTCACCATAACATTGTGCCTAGTGCTTTGGGGTAGAACCAAGGTAAATTTGGATGTGCACCCTTTCATAAAGCCCTGGGGCATGTGCGAACTATGTTGATACAGGCCTAAATGCAGATAGTACTGAACACATCTGTTGAGTGCTGAGGAGGCATAGTTCATTAGTTTTCAGACATGTTTTTCAAATATTGAACTGGGGAGAAATTGACAGGAATAAAGAGGTGAGAAAGGAGAAGAGGAGTAAGTAATTGTGTAAGTATTGGTTATTCACTAGGCGGACAGTATCAGTTGTGTAGAGGGGAATAGCAAGAGGCCAGAGGCTATCATGGGGTCAAAAACAGTCAGAAAAGAGGGAATAAACAGATTGCTTGGGGAAAAGGCATGGATTTCAGAAATTGAGCAGTTCTAGATGATGAGGCCCTAGGGGTATGGAGTTGGTTTTCCAAAAGGAGTGGAAGTTCAGATTAAGATAAAGGAATGGTACAGTCCTTAGACCTAAGGAAGGGCCAGTGGTGAATCCTGGTGCTTGTGTGGCCACTTTGTGGTGATAGCTTTTTTTTCTAGTTCTGTCTCTGGCCCTGTCTCTGCTGTGAACTTTTCATATGTGCTCCTGTAGGGAAAGCTGCCTTTAATAAATATATTGTCTGCCTCTTTCCACCTCCAAAGAAAAGGGAAAAAAGAGAAAATAAAACTATAATAACTGGAAATATATTTTAAAATGTAGATTTCTTGATTGTACTTGACCCTGCCTGTCTTAAGATTTACTATTTCATAAAGCAACATGAGAACTTTATTTCATTTTTTTTTACTTTCTGGTCTAGCATGTAAGGGACTCAGTCTGAAGTTCAACAGAATAAAACTAGTGTCTCTATTGAGGTTAAAACTAGCCCTGCAGATATTGTTTTAGTATGTCTGCAGGTTTGGGCTCTCAGGTACAAATAGAGTGGAGAGACTCAAGGCACAGAAGTGTGCCTCCTGAGTCATTCCTCACTTCAGTGACCTAGAAACTGCCACTATCCTCAGGACAGTGCAACAGGATACCCCTTGTGTCCTTTTTTCAAAACATCTCTCTTCCTAGCCCCATTGTTTTGTAAATGTGAAAGAAAATAATGCATTCTCAATGCTCTAGTGGATAGTATCCTCTCTGTGAAAGGTCTTTTGCTAGATTTCCATTTGAACAGATGTTTTTTTCTCCTTAGTTGAGATTTGGGAAGATCATAAGACCCCCCCTACCTTAGTTTCATTAAAAACATTTTTTTTCCTCCATAGGATCTCAGATGTAATTAAAAGAAATAAAGTCTTAAAAGATCTTTATTTATTTAGATTTTCCCTTTTATGAGTTACTCCTTGTTTCTGGTGACCCAGAACTTCTTGTCCTGTCCTCAGGAGCTTGTAATAAAATATTCTCAGTATACCTCTTCTTAAACAATATCCTCCTTGTCCCCATTCTTTTTGAACAGATAGTTATCAAACTATTGCTGTACAGTCAGATAGACTGAATTCTATCTGTGACGTATTTTTTCTTAAACACTGACAATATGAGCATTTTACAGAGTGCTCAGTGCCATTTTCATTTTTATAAAAAACATTTCACACCTGATGTAATGTTTGTAATCCCAACATTCAAGAGGTGAAGGTAGGAGGATCATAAAACAGGTTCATCCTAGACAACATAGGGAGTTGGAGTTCCAGGCCAGGCCTGGGCTACATGGCCCTATCTTAAAAAGGCCTCCCCTCAAAGCTCATTGGATCTATGTTTAAACATGCATTGTTTTTACATAGTTATTAATGCTAATTTAATAATTTCATCTTTTAAATTTAGCATAGAAATAACTTACATGTTTCTAATGTTTTTCATGGTTATACTTTTAGTCACTACGTGATTCTGTAATATTGATACATAACAATTTGTGTAATTTTCACTTGCCATAAAAAATGTTTTTCTTGTTTGAAAAATTAGGCTTTGGGTGACTTTTTGCTCTGAAATTTAGGTTACTAGATTAATAAATACATACTTTCTGTAATTACTGGCACTTTGTTTCTTTTAGAAACAAAAAGACCTAGTTTCTTTTAGGTCAGTTGTATGAATTTGTAGTTGTAATAAGACTGTAATACTCTATGCCAATTTTGCACTCAGTAGTGTTGAGTGTTTCAACCTGTCCGCTTCCCCTACTTTTATAGTCTGTTTGTTGTGTATGTGCAGGTGTGTGTACACATGTGTGTGGAAACCAGAGGACAAATTAAGGATAGGATTCCTTGGATGCTATTCACTGTTTTTACTTTATTTATTCATTCATTCATTCATTTACTTGTTTGTTTGTTTATTTATTTGAGATTGGATGTGTCACTGGTTTGGGACTCACTCTGTATGTTTATCATGCACAATGCATGTGGAATGACTAAAGTATTATGTTTATGACCTCACATAACTTTTCTTGTATTGAGAATGTTTTAAAAATGTATGATTTTCATTATTCTGGTATGTTATTTTTTAGTTCAATTACTATATTGTACAATAGACCTTTTGATGGACCATTAAAAAAATGCTACTAATCAAGTTGTATAGAAAAAAAACTTTCCACCATTTGCTTATCTTAATACTCACAGGCAGTTTTGAGATGGTGTTAAGAATAGCAGATACTAAATGCTTATAATGCTTACAAGTTATTTTTTTATTTAGTCGTTCCCAGTTCTGGTGGGAGATTCTATTACTGTTTCGTTTACAGGTGAGGAAGCTGAGGGTTGCGTGCTTGTGTAACTTAGCATTTTAGCTGACAAGGAGGCTATACCCGGGTCTGAGCCCAGCCTGATTCTATAGCTTTTTTCATAATCCTGTTTTACATCACAGTGTATGCTTTGTTTTTCAAATCCTATATTGGAGTTTATTTTATTATTGGAAGATTCATGCATAGTTATTAAAATTAATGTTCTTCATACTAAAATAAAACACACCAACTCAGAGCTAACAGAGAAATTGCAGATTACCGAAAAACATGTTTCTTTGTCTGTACTTACCTACTGAAATTCAGATTTGGTTTTTAAATACGTTAAAGGAAAAAAAAAAACAGATTTCTAAGTTCTCATTGTCTCTTTCTTTTGCAGAGATGCTGTTCAGTTAAATGTGATTGCTACACGACAGCTTATTCTCCTTGCACAGCAAATGAAGAATCTGGAAGTGTTCATGCATGTGTCAACAGCGTACGCCTACTGCAATCGAAAGCATATCGATGAAGTAGTTTATCCTCCCCCTGTAGATCCCAAGAAGCTGATTGATTCTTTAGAGTATGTTTGAATTTATACACATTGCTTTTAGTCTTAAGATTTTGGATTCAAGTTTATCTTTTTTCCCTCTCTCTGTGCTATCTACACACATGTGCATGCATGTATTTATCCCTTCCTGTATTCAACAGCTGCTTATTTTCTGCTCAGTACAGGGTTCTTTCTGTTGGTGAGGTCATTGTAGAGTTTTCCCTTTGAGTCAGGTAATGATTGGAGGAAGGTCTCTGAATAATTTATCTCTGTGTTAGAAGCTTTGTTTTTTAGGTAGTCATTTCTAGCTCCTATGGAGACCAATGGCTGCTAACCCCAAGGTTCTAAAGAACTCCCTCTCCTGCAATGTACAATACATAAAAAGAGACTTTCTTTTTTAGGAGAACCAGAGGAATTCTAGTCCTTTAATTCATACTCCTAGTGTTACCATCTTTCTAAGGACAGGGATTCCTAGCAGCAATTCTTAAATGAACAGTATTTGTATTTGATAAATGTAGAGGATTATGTGAAATGTATATAACACAACCTAGCCTTCAGTTGCTTTTTGGTCTGACTTTCTTACCATATGAAGAAGTTTTTTTTTTGGACTACAATTATAGAAGCATTCCAACAGCCATTACATCTTTATATATTTGTTTTCAAACAGTATCTCTATGGGCTTTTTTCTTACAATTTTTGTTTTTTCTTGGTCCCATCTTTCCTCATAGATAATTCCATTTACTTTTGATTCCCACTATCCCTGAAATAAGCACACGTGACCTTTTAAGAAAGGGTTTTCATGGAAATGGATTGTAAGAAAATCAATACCATAGATGACTGAGACATTTCTTGTGAGACTCAGTTTCATAGATGTTCCTAAATATATACCTCATTTCATCATAGATCAATAAAAGTGTTTGTGATTTTGGAGAAAAGTGATGTTAATGAAGCTTATTACTTTTTGGCTTTTTAGTTTTGGCTTATACATGTATCTAAAGAAATGAGAAGACCTTGTAACCTAAATCTTTTTTTCTCCTTTCCTGGCTTTCAAAGGAATCTGTCTAGTCTAGTAAATGATTTGTGAACTTGCTGTGTAAACTCAGTAGAAGTAAGGTTTAGTGGCCTGAGTCTTTCTTCAGCATTTCTGTTTGTTTGTTTGTTTGTTTTTAGGTAGGGCAGGGAACTTATTTTCCCATCTGTCAACTACCTATCCTACCAAGTTTTCAAAACTCAATCTCCGTTGTAGTTTTTTCTCAAACTGGATAGCTATTTGCCTGTAGTTTAATGTTCTTACTCTTCCACATACACACACTTCCATATGTGGGAGCATTTTAAGCGTCTCTAGTTATTTTTATCATCAGATTGTAACAATATACAGAATCTATTTGAGTGCTTAGTAGACATAAAGGACAAGTTTCTAGAAATAAAGACATAGCACCTTAGAGAAAAATAAGGAAAGATCATTGACGTCACCTATTTGGTCATGGTCCTTTTTACAGGTGATCTTCAGAGATGGTAAGGTCAGTTAAGAGATGACTGAATTGTAGGTTGTTAATTGAATTTTCATAACAGGCTTTAATATTTTTATTATTAATCATAGTATTTGTTCATCTTTCTTGAGGATATACAATCCCAGTGATTCATCTTAAATATTTAGATTATTAGACATTTTATATTAAATGTGAATATATGTAAATAGCAAATGTGTATATTTAACCTGTTACTCTATTAGATGGTAATACATATATATGTACTTTCTAATGAAACATTTGAGACACCTGATCTATTTTGGAATTTATTTGGACTTTGGAAAGGAACTTCGTTTTCGTTTTTGGTAGCATCCCCGATCAAAGACACACAAATATTGAATGTTTAAACTGCTTGATAATTTCTAAAGACCCTTAATTGGTTCAGGTCAGTTGAGTTTGCTATCTAAATATGATTTATGAAAGATCTATTGGTTCTTATTTGATATAGGAGTTGGAGATAGTAGACCTATGTTTCATATTTAAAGACACAACCTTTTTTTTTCCCCTGTTAGTAAAAGTTATTGTATGGCACATGCCTTTAATCCCAGCACTTGGAAGGCAGAAGCAGGCAATTTCTGAGTTCAAGGTGAGCCTGGTCTACGGAGCAAGTTTCAGGACATCCAGGGCTACACAGAGAAACCCTATTTAAAAAAAAAAAAAACAAGAAAAGAGTTATTGTGCAACTGTTTAAAACAGGGCAACAGATAGGTTTGTGCAAAGTTCAATTAAGTAGGTTTTTAATCTATGATAAAATATTTGGATTTTTTAATGTAATTTCTTTGTTTGCCAGGTGGATGGATGATGGCCTAGTAAATGATATCACACCAAAATTGATAGGCGACAGACCTAATACATACATCTACACCAAGGCACTGGCAGAATATGTTGTACAACAAGAAGGAGCAAAGCTAAATGTTGCCATTGTAAGGCCATCGATTGTTGGTGCCAGTTGGAAAGAACCTTTTCCAGTAAGCTCTTTAAAGTTGTTAAGTAATTGGGATTTAGAGTTTTAAGTTCTAACTGTATAAAGAATAGGCATATGATTTAAGAGTTGTGTTATATGCTGAATGTGCTCTACTGTACAGAGCTGATGAGCATAGAAAGAGATATATTACTCACGCCTTTATCTCTAAGGTGCTTCTGAGTGTATGGAATGTAGAGTAACAGTTTTAATTTCTGGCCGAAAATCAAATCAAAAGTTCTGACATTGTGTCTTCAGTAAAGGAGACCACGATTTCATCTGTTTTCATTGCCAAAAGAAAGTTATGTAAAGTATATCTTTCTATGTGTAGATTACAAAGCTAAGAAAAGCATAAGAGGTTTCTTTGGTAACTTGCTACTACTAAGCAGGAAAAAAAGGGTGTTAGGATACTGTTAAATCCTTAAAATAAGAGAAGGCAGAAACAAACACTAGAAAGTAAGCTGATTCAGGAAAAACAAAACAAAACAAAAAGCCCAAGGTCTGTATAAATAGCAGTAATTGATAGCCTGTCTTTTGTTGTTTTGATAATTATTCTGTTTTCTTCTGATTTACTAACTAAGTTTAAGGAACACATATTATTTTCTCTTAATCAAGATACTATATTAATAAATAGTATAAAATTAAAGGTGTATGGGCTTAATTTATGAAAAGCTATGCAAAGTATACAGTATTTTTTTCCCCTTTGTGGAGATTTAGCAGAGGTAGATAATAATTTAAAAATACTTTGATTTAGTCATTTATTACCCTAGAGGAAACTCTTGGGACATTTTTGGGTACTAAGACCACTATTTTTCATGGAATGTAGATCTTTCTTAGGCTTTGGGAGAAAACGACAAAGTGTGTTTGGAGTTAGCACTTTCAAATAATAAATCTACTTTGATAGTAGTTTTAACCTCTTTTTTTTTTCCTTCAATTTATGACATTAGGGATGGATTGATAACTTTAATGGACCAAGTGGTCTCTTCATTGCGGTAAATAAACTTTTTGATTTAATTCTTTGATTAAAAATTCCTGTATCTTTATACTTATGTCTATGTATATGTGTTTTGGCTATGTATCTGAATGTGTTGTTTTTAATTTCAAAAAAGGCTGGGAAAGGAATTCTTCGAACAATGCGTGCCTCCAACAATGCCCTTGCAGATCTTGTTCCTGTAGATGTAGTGGTCAACACAAGCCTTGCTGCAGCCTGGTATTCTGGAGTTAATAGGTATATGAGGCAACGATATTGCTTATTAACTGTGTGGTAACTGAGAGGGAAAAGGAGCTTAATCCCTTAGTCCTGATTGTACCATGTTAGTAAAGTGTCCTATTAGGATATAGGAAATTCCACTGTTTGTTCTAGTTGCTGAGCAGTGGAAGCAGTAACATGTGGAACCATCAGTGGTAAGAAAGAATTAATGAATTCACAGATTTTACAGGTTTGTTAGGAACTAAAGAAAGTGTGGGGGGGGGCGGGTGGATGGATGGGGGTCCTGAATGATGATTTAAGTCAAACTAAAATAGTCTAAACAAGGTGTGTGTGTGTGTGTGGTGGGCGGGGGGGTGGGTGGATGGATAGGGGGTCCTGAATGATGATTTAAGCCAAACTAAAATAGTATAAACAAGAGATGTTTTTTGTATGTCAACCATGGCACATTAGAGCAGCTGTAATAATCTCTGAGCATCCTTTTATGGTAATAATAGTATTTGTAACTAAAGCCTAAACATATAAGAAATAATCCCTTAGGGTGCTTTTTGTATAATATAGAATAGGTACCCAGCATCATCATGTCTTCCTGCTTTGAGAGTACATAAGACTTAAGATACTTTTGACTTCTCTTATGTTTCTTTGCTTTCATCTTTGTCTTTGCAGACCAAGAAACATCATGGTGTATAATTGCACAACAGGCAGCACTAATCCTTTCCACTGGGGGGAAGTTGGTATGATTTTATCTATGTTTTTGAATGTTAGAACGTAAAACATTCACTGACTTTTTTAAATGGGGTTTTGGGGCCACTGAGTTACAAAGTTATTCTTATTTTAGTTACTGTTTGAGAATAACTACCAATCCTGCCTTGTGGACACCTTCAATGTTTCACATAGCCTGATGTATATGTCTCCATTCACCTAGTGAGACCCTAGCTGTTCTCTTGTCATCTGCAACACTCTCATAGACTACCTGTGACTTAAATAAGTACACTCAGGTCTTATGTTGCCAGTCTGTAGGTAATATTTACACCTAAAAGAGTAGGTTTATCAGTTGGTCCCCAGACTTTTAAGTGAAGGAGTTAGGAAGTAGGATACTTTTTGCCAGACTACATTCTACCAAAGTAAAAGATCTATAACAAGTAGAACATTTGTTAACTAGCTCTAAAATAGGCTAGTAAAACTTGAAGACAATTGAAGGCAAACTCTTTTTAAATTGAGTCAGATATAAATATTTATGACTTTCTTTTTAAAATCTTTTATTTCCAATTGAATTTTTGCTATTCTAAATAATTTTGTTTTTAAAGTAAATTGGTTCTGGGGATCAGTCTACCCCTTTCCTCACCCATCCACAGAGTCAAGCACTCTACCACTTCATTCCTGGCCCTTATTTCTGCTTTGCTTTGTTTTTTTCGAGATAAAAATCTCACTATGTAGCTCAAACTGAACTGGAATTTGCAATATAGTTCTGGCTGGCATCCAACTTTCTATCCTCCTGCCTCAGCCTCACAAGAGCTGACATTATAGTCATACACCACCACACCTAGCTATCTTAAAGCAGTCTTACTTGATATTTGTACTAGGGTTTTTCTGTGCCATTTGTATTTAAATTTAAGGATTGACTGGAGTATGTAAGAAAAAACTCTATAGTGATTTCACAATATTTTAAGTCATGGTCCTTCAGGGATATTGAGGCATCTTAAGTAAGTGAGGTTTTTATACACTTTGTTGTGTTGTACAGTTTTATGAAAAATCAAATTCCATATTATACATTTCCATTAAAATATTAACATAGAAGATACCAAGTTTGATTGTGTTGATGTTGAATAACCTAAGTAAACTACAGCAGAGGTTATTTTGGGGTTGTTTTAAGCTTGTATGATGTGTCTTAATTTGAGTAAATCATTCATAAGCAAAGGATGATGATTTTCCTTTTCTTTTTTAAGTAAGTACAGTAATAAGAATCTGGAAAGAGGAACAGAAAGAAAGAAGCTATCGTGAGAGGTGAAATATAGAGAGTGACATTATAAAGTGGCCTAGGTAAAACATTAACAAGATTTTCAGGATGAATTTTAGTAAAAATTTATTCATTTAATTAAAATTCTGGCAGTTTTTAAACCCCTTGGAATCAGCAGTCTAATGCCCATTTCTCTTAGCTATGGAGAATAGAAAAGCTTGTTTTTTAAATGAATGAACTCTGAATCTTTGGTAAAATATTTTGCATTGTGAAAACATGATTTTTTTTTTCAAAACTTCATTACATGGTTGTTATCAAAGCTGTTACACAACTTTTCTTCCTCAGAATACCATGTAATTTCCACTTTCAAGAGGAATCCTCTCGAACAGGCCTTCAGACGGCCCAATGTAAATCTAACCTCCAATCACCTTTTATATCAGTACTGGATTGCTGTAAGCCATAAGGCCCCAGCATTCCTGTATGATATCTACCTCAGGATGACTGGAAGAAGCCCAAGGTAATGGTGACTAGCTCTGTCTTATCTGTTCCTCTGACTGTTAAACAACCCGTGCTTAACACTGAAATGCTATTAATTCTTTATCTGTTCATGCTTATGATAAGGCTTAATGGCCTTTTGTGAATGAGAAGACTCTTGAATGTAAGACACTGTCAGAAAAGCAAAGGTAGTGCTGTAAGTCACTCTATTTGTTCTAAATTTTGGGTGATAAATTACTGTCATATGTTGAAGTCTAGGTCTAACTTTAGGTTCTTTCTGAATAAAAAAAAATATTCAAAATGCTTTAACGCTTATTTTTCCTACAGGAGATTGTATAAATCATTTCTTCAGGATGAATCCTTTAAACCAAGTACTCAGGCACCCTAATATTAAGTTCTATACCAACAACCTAATACTCCATTATTGGAAGGGTGTCAGACATACAGTACCTGCATTATTGCACGATCTTGCACTCAGGTTGACAGGTCAGAAACCGTGGTAAGAAGAATAGCAGTAATACACTATGTATTGGTAAGGTGGTGGAAGCTTGCTGGAGAGACATCATGTCGCTAGCATGAGCTTAGCTTTTTTAGAATTACTAACCTGATTAAACACAATCACAATCAAGATGCCAGGACATTTCCTAGAAATTGGAGATGTTCAGATACCAAGAATGGATCTCATCTTATGGGGTCACTGATTCTCCAAACTCCCATTATAGCAGGAAATGTCCTACCTCGGGATTGTCATTGTTATTATAAGCTGAAATTGAGTCCTTCGCTCTCCCTTAAAAACCTAGTGCTGAAGTTTCTACAAGGGATTCAGGGTCAAATATTTTGCTTTAAAGTTGATGGTTTAGTTTCATATGAAAAATATAGGATAATTCTAGAAAATTACTTGAAATATCTTAGCTACTTATTCAGCTTATAATATGGTGATTACAGTTTTTGACTAATGTTCTAGTTTTAAAAAGTTGACAAACAGTAAACTTGCTCTTTTCTTATAGTTGTAATATCTTTTCTTTCTCCTTTCCTTTTTTTTCATTGAAACCCCACAAATAAAGTTCTCCTACTTACTGTCTTTACCACATAGTGAACAGTTAACCCTCTGGCTAAGAGAATTCACATTCTTCTACCTTGAACAGTGCAGCTAATTCTTTCCTCCACAAATCCCTATAATATCAGCTGGAGGTTTTGCCATTTAAATCTGATCCAGTTACAGATAAGATAGTTTAGAAATGACATTGCAGATTCCATGACAAAGCAAATTAGCAGCTGCCCATGTACTCTGTATATGTTGAGAGAAACATAAGGTAATGGCTTCAGACAGTCTTGTCAAAAAGAGAAAATGGGGAGGCATGAAGCAAACACTGTTCTATAACAGTTCTCAATTGCAGTCCAGGTATATGTTGACAACTAGACTCGTTTCTACATTCTGAAAAGTCTTCATTTTTTTTTCCATAAAAAAATGACCCATGCAAGTTTGAACAGCCTACTCATTCTGTTTCCTGCCCATAAAAAGTTAGAATCCAGGACAGGGATTGGGAAATTTTTCTTTAAAGGGGCCATCTTGTATACATTTAGGCCGGGTAAGGAATTGTTTCTGTTACTACCAGTCTGCTCTGCTGTTAAAAGAAAGGAAAGTCATAGACATGTTTATAAATAATGAACATGATTGTTCAGTAATAGAATGGATTTGGTATGTGGGCTCTTGTTTACTTATTTTTGTTACAGAAACAATTTCATTGGTATATATATATATATATACATATATATATGTATATATATATTCATGTAGCTAAAAATTAGGAGTTTCCATTGTGTCTTTTCTAATCAGATAGATCAGAGCCTATCACAGATCTCTTTGAGACAGCCCTTCTTATGTCTCATTAGATTGCTATGGAATATTACCTATAGATACTAAATCTTTGCTTCTTACAACCTGCCATCCAAATAGTAGAGAATATGGTATCTGTCTTTACAATCTGGAGAGATTTTTGTTTGGTCTTTCTGTTTAAAAAAATTCCATGTTTGTGTAAGGGCACTCTAAATTCTTAAAGAATGTTATATCTCTACCCTGGATTTGATTTATATTCAGAAACTATCTTTTTCCCTTTTGTTTTTAAATAATTGATGGATACAACCTAGAATTTCTGAATTCTAGATTTAAAAATATCACTTTCTATACATTTGATTCGTTACTATTCACAGACTTAGTAATGGCCTAACAATAGGTTAGTGTCTGTCTCCCACTATCCTGTCAGGTCTGTTGCTGCTTCTTACCCTCCTAATGGATTGCCTACTGTCTTCCTTTTAATACATTCTTAGTAAACTGGTTAGCTGGTGATTGCAAGGGTAGCTAGCACCAGTAGAGTGGTCCACTCAGCGCAAGAATCTTGAGAATTCCCAGCTTTCCCATGTGCTTCTCCCAGCTTGCTGTATGCAGCAGTTTTTCTGTGTAGTAAACTATGCCAAATACTTCCTGAGGGAAACTGCAGCTCAGTTGTGCTTCCTCTACCTGGCACTGTTCTGCCATTATGAGCCTATGGCTCAGGACTTGTATGCTAGCACTTGTGAGCATGAATGACAGGCATGCAGTGCCATAAGAAAATTGTTTTTTAATGAATTCCTGATTAGCCTTTTACATTTTCTCCAAATTTCATTCAGACACTTTACTGTCTAAGATCAGCTTGTCTTCATTCAAGAAATCTTGACTAGATTAAATTTTAGGAATATAGGTTTGGTTTTTGTTATCTTCATGTTACTGTAGCTTCAAGCTGTATAAAGCGACCTCTAATTTTCTTTCCATGGCCCTTTCAGATTTCAGTAAATGATCTCAAAGGTCACAACAGAGTTTACCACCTAATTCTAAAATGCCACAAACCTCAACTTTGTATTATTGTCAGTCCTTCCCAGTACTAAGATGTCTTACTCTATTGCATGACAAGTCATTATGTAACCATAGTGTCTCAAAGCAAGTTATTTTGTTTATGTGTCACAACTTCTGTGAATAAGGAATTCTGGAGAGATTTGGATGAGTGGCTGTGGTTGAAGTAAGTCTGTAACATGAGGGCCAGGCTTGTTGGGGTTTCTGTGTATCTTTGTCCTGCCCAGTTCCCACAGCTCACATATCCCAAAGAAATTACACAGAGAGTCTGCATTAGATAGAAACTGATTGGCCCATTAGCTCAGGCTTCTTATTAGCTCTGGTAACTTATATTAGCCCATTATTTTTATCTATGTTAGCCACATGGCTTGGTACCTTTTTCAGCAGGGCAGGTCACATTCTACTTCTTCTTTGGTCTCGGCAGGACTGGGGGAAGAGCTTCTTTCTTCCCAGAATACTCCTGTTCTCATTGCCCCACCTCTACTTCCTGTCTGGTTTTCCCACCTATACTTTCTGCCTGGCTATCGGCCAATCAGCATTTATTTAAAACATAATTGACAGAATACAAAATTGTCCTGCACCAGTAAGTCTTTAAGCTGTGATCAGACAGGAACCAGGACATATACACTAGAGTGAGTCATTAAGGGAGAGGAAGGGTGCATAGTAGCTAGGCAGCTTTCTTCCTTTAGAATTCGACTCTTCATGTGTTGTCTGCACATGGTCTGGTTTGAGATTCCTTGTAGCATGACAGCCTCAGGGGTCATTAGACAGGATTTAAGGTGACTGAAGTCTTCAAGGGTGAGTATGCAAAGAGCCAGACAGACAGACTACTCTTAGCGCCATTCTTACTTCTGAAGTGAACACCTCATTCTAATGTCTTCCCCTTGTGATAAGAAGTTAGTGTAGGTAACAGTGTAATTTACTTTGTAGGATCTATCAAAGCAGGAATAATCTGAGACCTCTGTAAGTTTATAATATAAAAGCAGCAAGGAGTAGGGTATGGTGCTGCAGACTGTAATTTGAGTACTCAGGAAGCTGTGAAATAGGAGGATTTCCACTAGTTTGAGGCCAGCCTGGGCTACATAGTTACATAGGCCAGCATAGAATGATTGAAACCCTGTCTCAGAAAAACAATTAAGTAAATAAAAGCAACAAGGGATATAAAAGTTTACTTAGGTGATGTACACGTTAACTTAAGTCTTATAGTTTATTCTTTAGATATTGCCTAGTCAAGAGTAAGTGAACACTATGTTACACCTTCTGTAGACCCTAATATAATACCTCATTCTACATTAAACTAATGTTGTTCAGTTCATGGAATCCAGTTTACTCATTTACATGATTTTGAGTATCAGCTAGATAAAGTCTGACTCATTGTATATTTTGAGATAATTATGTTCCATTTCTTGGTTAAAGGGGAAACCAGGTTACATGTAGAATCATCATTAATTATTCTGCATTTAGCATTATGTCATTGTTGCAAATAGCATATTTTAAAAAGTTATTTCATGTTTGTTGTTTAACTTCTCTGAACCTGACATTTTTCATCTACGTGATTCTCACCAGGAGACATTTGACAATATTTGGAGTTGGTCATCACAATGGGGAGTGGTGTGCTTTACCTCAGCCCCAGTATGCTGAGGCCATGGGTACTGCCAAGTATCTTAGTACATAGATACTTTTATTTGTGATAGCTAAGGTTGAGAAATCTTAGAATAGATGATTATTAAGATTTGGCCGTACTGTAAATTACGATTAATTATATTTTATTGAGTCTATTTTAGAAGTTGTCATAGTAAAGAATAAATACATCCTCAACAGGTACCAGACAGTATAGTCACAGCATTCACTATGACATGTTGAACCAGAGCAATGGTACAGTTTCAAGTGTACTTCACTTTACCAATATCTTGATGATAATTGTCTGCAAATTTCTCATATGTATGAATTTTCAACTCTTCTAACTTCTTCCCTCTGTTTCGTGGGTTTTTTTGTTTGTTTTTGTTTTGTTTTGAGACAGGGTTGAGTTATAAACTAGTGTAGCTCCACATTCATGGCAGTTTTCCGGCCTTAGCCTCCCAAGTGTGGGATTACAAGCATGCTTGAGCTGCCATGCCTGGCCCCTCTCGGTTTTTTGTTTGTTTGTTTGTTTACTTTTAAATAAGAAATGTTCTTTGGATGACGGAATCAAGGGTTAATTTTAGGGCAGCTATTGTCACTTGAATGAATCCACACATGAGATTAGGCAATAATGGACAGTTAAGGAGTCAGGAAGAAAAATGTTTTAGTAAAATACTCATTGGAAAATTATGTGAACTATGCATGTTTGGGATGAAATTAATGTATATTATAATTTTGTATATAATTATGTATATTATAAATATTGATTGTTCTAAATTTGTTATATCTTTAAAGAAAAAATTCTTTTAGAAAAATCTTGTTCATTAAAGGAAAGTTCCCTAAGTTTTAGCTATATGTTTTTAAATCTTTATCTAGACATAACTTTGGATGTTTGATAATTCTTTACATGTTTAATGAAGAATTTATTATAGAATTCCTTAGTAAATTAAGTAGTTTTTCTTTACATTATTCATATTGCTTTATTTCCTTCAAGTATTTTATTCAAGGTTTCTTTCTAAATGTAATAAATGTTATCATAGTTTCTTGGCTAATGGTACTATTTTTATTTTCTTTATCATTTCTTATATTCTGATTTTTCTGCCATATCCTCCATTTGTAAAGCTCCTAATTTGAGGTCTTTCTAAATTTCATATACTTTTAGCTAATCCTTTTTGTGGGAATGTAAATGGAATTTTTTTATTTCTACATGAACTATTTTCCTGGGGTTTTTTTTTTTGTTTTTTTTGGGGGAGGGGGTGTGTATGTGTGTAATTGATTCAGAAAGCTCTTTCTTAATTACTGCTCGGATTAGTACTTTGATATCAATGACTTATACAAGTGATAATATATTGTCTGATAAGATTAAGGTTCCTTGCCCTTTAAAAGGAAACAAAGAATTATTATACTGGTTTGTTTCTCTGAGGAAAGACATGGGTGAGGCCTGAGCAATTAAGTATTTCAGAAAGTCCTTGGCATTAGTCATTGATTTCACAGCACATCCACATGATCAGAGGTGGTGCCAATCACTGCTGAAGAGAAAGTTGTATTTTTCTACTAGAGTAGACTAAATGGCAGAGGAATATTTCTGTTATCTGCTTCAGTGATGCTGAAGTGCTGGGATTATAACATAGTTGTAGAAACTGTGTTAAGGATTCTTATTAAGGACAGGTATAGCTAAAAAGCAAAGGGAGTCTAAACTGAGCCTTATCTAATACTTAGAAAATTTGAATTTAAACTTCAGTATTGCATATGCTTTGAGAATTAATTCTGTGTCAGCAGAATTTTGTGCAGGTGATAATAAATTTCCTTTGCTGCTACTTCCAATTTGTTTTTATTTGGGATTTATAATTTATGCTCCCAAGATGCAGAAATATTCTGATTCTCTGCTATTTTGTTACACTTACTGAATTACAGTTGGGAGTAAGTGGTTGGGACCGTGGTGATAATGGGATTTTTTTACCCAGTCTTTATATGAACCTCTTGGTTTTTCTTGAAATACAGGATGATGAAAACAATCACCCGTCTTCACAAAGCCATGGTGTTTCTTGAGTATTTCACAAGTAACTCTTGGGTTTGGAATACTGATAATGTCAATATGTTAATGAACCAATTAAACCCTGAAGATAAAAAGGCAAGTATTTTCTGTTTTAGGTTAAAAATACCTAACCAGAAAACAGCCTGAAATCTAGGCATTTCCCACAACCAGTGCATAAGTCAATCTAATTATATTTTGTCAGTATTTTAATTTTAATTACTTATAGAGTATAAGTATACTCTATACTTATACTAAGACTGCATTGTCTTAGAATTGATAAAGTATTTGGGAATATCAAAGGCTTTCTAAAGTACAAATGAGTTGTTAATCCTTTCTTCCCACAGGTTGAGTTCAGAGAGAACTTTAACATCTTTATAGGTCTTATGTTCAGGATATCTTGTTTTCTCTGATTCTTTTTTTTGGTGGTGGGGGAGGGGCTCTAATTGTTTTCATATTGTATGCTCTTTGCATTCTACTCTGCTTGTTTGAAAACTAAACTGTATTCCTTCTGAAGTTACCTCAGATTTTGTTTGTTTTGTCACATTATGTACCTCTGGCTGGCGGAACTTCCTATGTAGACCAGGCTGGCCTCAAACTCACAGAGATCCTCCTGCCTCTGCCTCCTGAGTGCTAGATTAAAGGCCTGGGCCACTACTGCCCATCGATCCCCTATATTTTAGTGTTTATATCTGTCTTAAATACATCCCATTACCTCCTGTTAGAAATATAGCAGTGCTAGGGATTAAACCTAGGGCCTTATTCTCAGTCCCGTCCTTTTGGTGGTTAGAACCTTAGCACAGCCCTGACTGTATCTTCAGCTCACCAGCCATGTGCTTACGTCTTACTCTACTTCTCCAGTTCAAACCCCACAGTTAGGAGACAGTTGCTCCATCTGTTTTCAGTTTTAGAGCTTCTCTTTATTATCATTTTCTTTCTGTCTTTTGTGTTGTGTAGGACACCAGAATATGGCGTAATTAGGAGACTGATCATAGTGAAACTTTCAGATTTTGATTATCAGTCTTTATTCACCCTAGGTAGCTTTTTTTTTAACACTATTTCAGCACATTAAAGATTATTTTATGTTCTATTCTGTTACAGTTAAAAAGTCAGTTATTTGTTTCTCCTTGTTCTTTTCCAGGTTTTTCACATATTTGGTGTTCTAAAACTTTGTTTGGGCTTTTTATATCTGTAGATGGGTGTCTTTCTGCAATTTGGGAAAATCCTTAAGCACTGTTTCTTCAGGTGCTACTATTTCTCTCTGGTCTTATCCTCTCACAGAATGGTTTTGTGGTAGACCATGGTGCCCTTAGGCTTTTAATCCATTTGTTATTTTAACTAAAATGTAAATTGTTTGTTTAAATTCTCCAACAGCCAGTCAGCAGTGTTGAAACCATTCCAGTTGAGTTTTTCTTTTTTTTTTCTTTCTTTTTTTTTTTTTTTTTTTTTTTTTTTTTTTTTTTTTTT
>NC_022015.1:5126201-5143290 GCF_000317375.1 Microtus ochrogaster | reverse complement strand
GAACTCACAGAGATCCACCTGCCTCTGCCTCCCGAGTGCTGGGATGAGTTTTTATACTTTTATTTTTACAAAGTTCAACTTAATCTTAGACATTTCTTCATAATTGCTTTAGACCCTTTCTCTACAAGTTCACATTTAAATGATCGGCAGTATCTGGTTCTGCTGTTGGAACCCAGTCTGACTCAGGCTACCTCATTTCCATGTTGTTGTTTTGCTAATCATTGTTTGTTTTCCTGTAATTCACATTCCTTGAGATGTCTGTTGAAATTTGCCTTTTCTATTCACACACACATACACACACACACACACCATGTCTCATAACAGCTCCTAGATGAAGTCAAATCTCCTTCTTTGTTAGTGCCGTGGTACTATCTTTTTATTGTAGTAATTTATTTGTAATGTTTTCCCTTCTAGAACTTGTTGTTTTGGGGTGATGGTTTATGGTGAATAATCTTGCCATTTCACAGAAATACTTGACTGCCTGTGTGCTCTAGAGTACTGAATAGTTAATTGCCCTCTTATTTGGCACAGAGTAGCATTTCTATAAAGTCTTCTTTTCTAGGTTTATCAACACTTTTCATCAGATGACAAAGTAACTGTTACTAAAATCCTAAGCCAACGTTCGTGGCTAGCTTTTGCTTTTTATTGTTTATTTCTTGTGTGTGTGGTGGTAGTTGAGACAGGGTCTCATTGTGTAAGCACAGTGTCTTAGTCACTGTTCTATTGCTGTGAAAGAATACTGCTTGACACCATGACCAGGGCAACTCTTATAAAAGAAAGCGTTTAATTGGGATCTTGCTTAGTCTCAGAGGGCTAGTCCATTGTCATCATGTTGGGAGCATAGTGGCATGCAGACAGGCTCTGATGAATACCTCCTGATTCTTGGGCAGAGGGGCTAGGCTTGGTATGGGCTTTTGAAAACCTCAAAGGCTCCCCCAGTGATACTCTTCATTCAACAAGGCCACACTTCCTGATCCTTTTAAAGAATTCCATTTCCTGTTGATTAAACATTGAAATATGTGAGCCTATGGGGGCCATTTTCATTCAAATCACACACCCAAAGCCTGGTTTCAAACTGGTGACCCACCTGCCTAGTGTGTGCTGGCGTATAGTGTGTGCTGGCATGCTCTGCTTGATCATTCTTGATGTCAGAAATATTCTCTAGAAAAATTAATCTTTTTGCTGTAGAAAATATACAGAAGAGAGGGGAGGTTAAGATGAAAAGGAACTTGAATATATGTCAATTCCTTTGTGAAGTAGTGAAGAGCACAGAAATATGTTGACAGTAGAAAAAGTAATACTATAGTTAAGTGTTTTATAATCGTTTCATTTGAGATTGTACTTCAGATAAGCTGAATTTTTTGACAAATTACAAAAAAACTTTCACAGCAATAACTTTTTTTTCTTACCATAGACCTTTAATATTGATGTAAGGCAGCTACATTGGGCAGAATATATAGAGAATTACTGCATGGGAACTAAAAAGTATGTATTGAATGAAGAGATGTCTGGCCTCCCTGCAGCTAGAAAGCATCTAAACAAGTAAGTTTGTCATGGGCTTGTTGCACATTTTCTCTTTCTTGTAAAATATTGCAGTTTGCTTTGGTGTAAGAGTATTCTGAATACAAATGATGTATTATATTTAGGAATAGTGCTTAACTTTGGATTTGTAACTATGTGGTATTTAAGATTATTAAAGGACTGGAGAGGTGGGTCAGTGGTTAAGAGAGCACCAGCTGCTTTTCCAGGGTCCCAGAGTTTGATTCCCAGATTACATGGTGGATCACAACTATTACTCCAGTTCTGGGAGGATCCCACCCACACCATCTTCTGGCTTCCATAGGCACTAGGCATACATGTGGTACCCAGACATACATGCAGGCAAAGTATCCATACACATAAATAAATAAAGATTATAAAACTTACTATCTTCATTTGTGTGTATTCCAGAGTATGAACTTTGGGTAAATTTTAATTTTGAAAATCACTATTTACTTATCTTAAATTTCTATTAAAAAAGTAAAAGTACTAGCAGAAAATGAGAATATTGTTTGAACCAAAAGTTACTTATATTTTTTTTTTATTTTTTAAACTTACAGCACAGAGTAATAGTGTTTTTACTCTTTTAGTAGACGTAGTACATGCTGTTTTAAAACATAATAAATTCAGAAAACAGGAGTCAAAATCAGCTATAGTCCCATCATTCAGAGATTTAAGTATTACTAAGGGTCATCTCATTAGTGTGTGTGTGTGTGTGTGTGTGTGTGTGTGTGTGTGTGTGTGTGTGATTTCTAAGACTCCTACTGTTCACTTGCCAAGGCCATAATAGCACTATGGATTTTGCAGAATGCTGATTTTATTGATGAGGACACAGGTTTGCAAGATCATATTTTACTAACTGTAAGGAAATTAGAACATAGATGTTTTGACTACTTATTTAAAGCTGCTATCACTACCTCTACACCTCATTGTTATACTACAGTCATGTCTTGGACTGCATGATTAAGTTATTGGAATTATAGTACCTGCCTGAAGGGTTAAATTTCTTCATGCAACCATGAAAAGCCCTCAAAAATGTTGAGAAACATAAACAAAGGAACATGCTTGTTGATCTTCGAGAGCAGAAAGGTTCTCTATGGAGCTAATGCTATCTTATTCTTAGATGAGGACTTATCAGTTGGCTTTTGGGTTTTGTGACTATTAGCTAGAAACTCTAGAAACTCAGACATGTATCTGTTTTACTTCCAGTTTTGCTTGCTGGCTTGGCTTCCTTCTCTTCCTCCGCCCCCTCCCTTCCTCTCTCCCTCTCCCCATCCAGGTTTCTCCCACCCCTCTTTCTTTATTTCTGACATGACCTCATTCTGTAGCCCAGGCTGATCTCAAACTTGGGATCTTCCTGCTCAGATTCAGCCTCCCAAGTACTAGGATACCCAGTTATGATGCCACCATTTGTCTTAACCTGCAGTTTGTTGAAGCCTATCACAGGAATGGGTACAAAGCAATTGCTCAGTTTAATTGTTGTTTACTGAGTCTTTAGTCCAGGTACACTGACACGAAAAGACTTTGCTGTACTCCCTGTTGCTAGAGTAAGGCATTAGTATGCTGTTCAGGCAGGAAGGCATGTTTGAATTGTGCTTTTAGTTTAGCTTTCAAATGTTGAAAGTTCAAAGATTGCTTAGAACTTTGATTAAAATTATAACTATTAATTAGCTGCTATCCAAAAATAATTTTATCCTAGAAAATATTTAGTGTGCCTTTTGATTTGCTTTCCAGGTTGCGGAATATCCGTTATGGTTTCAATACTATCCTTGTGATTCTTATCTGGCGCATTTTTATTGCAAGATCACAAATGGCAAGAAACATCTGGTACTTTGTGGTTAGTCTGTGTTACAAATTTCTGTCATACTTCCGAGCATCCAGCACTATGAGATACTGAAGACCAAGAATTTAGCATTAGAACATCTATGCATATGGTGATCTAAATGCACAAAATGTAAAATGTACCTAAGTCATCTCACCTTTTGTTAAGACATTAAACCATTTTAAGTTTGAGCGTGGAGTAAATTATGGTCCATTTTATGTAACATTTTAATGTTTATGCTGAAAATCTAGTGAACACACTGTGGTATGCCAGCTCAGATTTGCAGTACCCACTCAAACTATGACTTATCATTTTGATCTTTGGAATGCAGAGGGTAGGAAGAGGAAAGAAGCGGGACTATGGGAACATTGACCAGTATAACTGTGCAGTTCTGGAACATACTAATTAAAACATGCCTTAACATGCAGTTCTAATATTCAGTGCAATGGGAAGTGTGCAGAGAGGAAGCCTAGCTAAATTAGTTAAGTATTTGATTTGATTCTTCAATGTTAGATTTTTTTTTTGATCAGATGAGAGGTGGGTTTTAGTTTTGTTAAGACCACAGCCATGTATTTTTGCTTCCTATAAATTATAGGTGGTAGCATATATAAAGACTTGTTCTAACTTTCTGATTAAATGTGCGTTGCATATCATTTTCCTGCAAGTAATCAGTTGCTCTTAGGATCAGAAGGCCAAATATTATTCTAAAGACACTAACGGACCTAAGTGAACTTGAGAACCCGGATCAGTACATGCTCTGTGCATTTGAAGCAAAGTGAAACCGTGCACAGTAAACCCGTGTTAGCATCAAATGTAACTCTAGTGAGATATGTTCTCATTTTGAAGAGAGTTTCTTGAGACTTGATTGAGATGGCATTGGGGAAGATTTGTCACATGTGTTCTCTCCTCCCTTACAAATTTTCTCGCAGAATTCACCCCGTCTTGAACGTGCATTATTCTGAAGGAATGTAGTTACAGCTTTTAACATTAAGAAAATATCCTCATGTGTTTACCAACACATACTAATTTTGACCTTGAAAGCTGAATTCCTTAAAAATAAATAATGCATAAGTATGTGTATAAAATTAAATAAAGGATTTTACCATGTAAAGTAGCAAACTTTTGAATGAGTATCAAGTCATCATTTCTTTGCATGTTGTTTTAGCTTTAGAAAGACATGCGTTATAGAAACAAGTAATAGCAAGAAAATTGATGTATATTTATTGATGCATTACAATTCCCTTTAAATCTTACTAGTTTGTTACTATTTTATCATATATTTTCTTTAATGACTTGTTCAGCACAACACTGTTATAATTAAGCTGATCAAGTACTACATTTAAATCATCAGCTGTGTATCTTGAAAGTGCTTAAAGGGGTCAGTTCACAGTACAAGAAATGAAATGTAACTTTACATTTTAATTTTTTGCCAGTTGAAATGCAGTGTAGAAGAAGTTTATTTTGCTATTGTGGAAAAGCAAAATGTAAGGAAACCAACTTTTTCCATGCAGGTGTATAGTCTTGAAAAGGAAAAAAAATGCTTCTATGTTGAAGCCAGACTTTGTGTAGTAAAACTTATAAACATAATTTTAAAAGAAGTATGTATGTAAATATCTATGTATTCTTTGGAATGATACTGAAGTCTCTGGTCTAGGACCATGCCTTGTTTAAGGTATGAGAGACCATGATAGTATATGAAAATGGAATAAATGATGCCTATAAGGTGGCCCACATAATATACATTGAATACTCCATGTCTCCAAACATATTTCCATGATGTAATGACAACATACTAACCTTTGTATGATTTTTGTACATCTGCCAAATATACCTAGAATCTGGTGAATTGTCTTTGGGTCTCAGAAAAGAATCAGGTGCAATGTAAGCAGGTCTGTAAAGTGAATCAACATGTGTCTTCTGTTTATTGCTCTTGTCATCTAATTTAAAGCAGTGCTGACTAGGGCTATGCTGAAGTTACAAAATAATTTTGTGTATTTAGAATCCTGTTCTCAAAAGAAAGGTAATGAATAAATGACACTCATTCTGGAATTCACAATTTTGAAATTAATATGGAGAGATCGTCAGTCCTCACCAAGTATGCTTTGGAGTCAAGTCATATTTAAAGGATTTGTAAATGTATTTTGTTTGTTTGTAATTTGCTAGATAGCACTTTTAGTTCTGATTTTATTTTCCATAGAGATTATTCAATAGGACAACCTGTAAAATAAATTTATTTCATTCAACTTATTTGACAAAACCGTATTCTAAACCATTTGGGGGGTTTTTCACTATCTTTCCTTCTCTGAACTCTGGCATACATATTTGTACACTGTAATGTCATTGTGACCATTTAATTGCCTTGGCAACGCTAATGTATCTTAAAGCTTAGTGCAGATAAGCATGAGCAGGTGGTATGTTGTTTGACTTAAGGGTGACATAGAATAAGCGTTCCTCCAGTCTGCCTGATGAAGCTTGGAAGCAGGAGGGGACTCTCCCCTCTCCTTTGTGTTTGTCTGTAGGAACTGATTGGAAAATTTTGTTTTGTGTATTGTTTGTTTGTTGTTTTAAGTGTAAACTGATAATCTTTTATAAGAAGTAAATAGAAGCATTGGGTGCCTTTGTTTGTAAACCAAAAAGTAATAAATGAACCCTATATTTCTATTCTAGCATCTATTGTATTTTTACACTGTGGAAATCATCCATGAGTTACCGTGACTACGTAGTTCTGACCATTTCATCTTAGGTGCCCTCATTGATTCTCAGCATCTTTTATTTATGTCTGAGTTATTCACACAGTACTTTAGAGGAAGCATGTAGGCATAATAAACACTTAGTTAAAAATATTTTTATACAACAGTTAATAATGAAACAGATTTTGTTTTTTTTTTTTTAATGTAAACAGAACCAAGAGACCACCAGCACATTTCTAGGGCAAATCACATCATGTTTATAGATTCTTCACCAGTAATGATCTACTTTATTAAAAGGATTACTCATTTTCACAGAGATTGAGTGAACCACATGGGGGAGGATGAGAATGCATCAGGATAAGGTTGCAGTGTAAATGGTTTTGTAAGCATGGCTTTCTAGGCCAGCTTCCAGCTCTGTCTTGAAACCGTTTGCACTGACTTGTTCTGCTTTGGAAAAAAAAAAATCTAATTTTGCATGAGAAGCTTAGAGAAAAGGGTATATGCTGCATAACTTACCATGGAAATGAGTTTCACAGTCTGTTTAAATGTATATGAAATATTTTCTTAATAAAGAAAATTTGAGCAACATTGTTTGATGTGCTCCTTTTGCAAGTTGATAAGTTCAAAATGCATTTACTTATAAAAGCTCCAAGTGGTATACAAGTTTAATATTTTTCCTGTTGAGCTCCAAGGAAGAAAGCTCTCATTCTGTGTGTGCTTGTGCTGGGCTGAAAACCATGCATTATTGTATCTGTGAAGATTTCTCCAAAATCATTATATAAGCATTCTATTGAAATATTATCAATATATTTATCATAAGATAAATACGCTAATGACTTTGACATAGTAATATAATTTTATATGAATAAACCTTTTTAAAAAGGAAACATGCATGTAAGCAGACAACTGAGGACAGTTTTATTTGATATAGTCATAGGGAGATCATGTATTTTAATTTGTCAGTGTTTAGTATGATACTTAATACTCAGTTTGCTTTATGCTACATCTTTCTCAGCTTCTGTATTTCAACTTGGTTCTTGGTTTCATGAGAGCAAACTCAGCCTTCATCCTGGACATTGTAAAGACTCTAGCTGACACTTTTTGAGTACCTAGTGTCTGTTAGGCATATGCTAAGCATTTCCATATGATGCTCTATTTATGCCTTATAACAAGACCTCTGTTAAAGGCGCCTCTGTTGTCCCTGTTTTATTTGGGTAACTGAGGCATATGACACATAATACTATCAGTGTCAGAGCCAGGACTTGAACTCATTCTAGCTCTGAAGCCCACAGTTTTGTTCAATGTAACTATAGCTGGCCCTCCATATCCATGTCTCTGGATTCAACCCACCATAGCTTGAAAATAATTTTAAGTTACTTGCAAACATCTCTTCCATAAATGATATGGTGTAGCTTTGGTCTTGTGCCCTTAATTGCTTGAGTGTGTTTCTCAGGTGATTTGTTATGTAAACCTATATGTATTTAAATCTAGATGATTAATATATTCTATACTTAGGGCATATAATATATACTGTTAAACATGTGGCCTGCCATTTGAGGTGTTCTGTGCTGCATGACTGTTTACATAATTTTTATATCCTATTAAGTATAAGTAATCTAGAAGTACTTTTATGTGTACAGGCCAGTATGCAAACATTGTGCAACTTGTATAAAGGACTCGGGCATATCTGGAGATTTTGTATTTGAAATCACTGTTCAGAGAAAGTTCCTTGTCAGGTTGTACTCATGTTCATTTTTCCTTCCTAAAACTGTTATCCGACAAATACTAAATGCCTAGTATGCTTAGGTACTGTTTTATATGTCTTTATCACCAAATGATAAGCTTCAAAGTAATCCAGTCCTGAATGACACACTATCATCCCTTAGGAGTTTTTTGATTGATAAAAGCAGGTTAATGTGTACCGCAGATAAGGACAAAATACAGCTGAGAGGAGGGAGCACTCACTGCTTTAAGAAAAATCTCATCATAAGGTGTTTGGGTTGTGATTTGAACACCCAGCAGAAGGAGAGTGGTGGAGAGAGGTTTCCAGGCCTTTGGAAGGAGTTGTGTCTGGAAAAGTAATGTGAACCACAAGGATATTTATTTTAATTTTTGGTGCTAAAAAATGGCAAGGTAGTCAGGGAAAGTTAAAGCTGGGGAGGGAGGGAAAATGGAGGGCTGTTGTATGCTCAAAACTCACTGTTGTGAAATGCCTATCAGAAACTCTAAACACCACAAGGTTTTGCTGGATCACACATATCCAAATATAGATTTAAATAAATGAAAGTGTTCAAAAGCGAAAGCATTGATGTGGTGTCACTGTTTTTTCTTGCCACACCCGTTGAAGCAAACCTTGATCTCACAATGTAGTCTCCAGGTAGCATGGACATCTTACTGGAACACAGAAATACATTTTGAGTCAGGAGCCCTGGAGTTTTAGCTATCTGTTTTTAAGAAGCATCTCCCCCCCCCCCATGTAATGCTGATGTCCACAAAAACTGGATAGAATTGTTCTAGTCAGTCCTGTTGAGGTACAGTGTTCTAGGTTAACCCACTGGGATTTCAAGAGAAGGTCAAGAAAAATCAAGATGATAGGATATAAACATACATAAAGGTCTAAAATGGCCTGAACTGAATGAAGAGGCCCAAATACTAGATGCTACTGCTATGTGGGGAGATGGATAACCTAGCTTTTGTTCCTCTTTCAGATTTTCTTTGTTCTGCCATGAGCATGAGTCATTTTAAAACCAAAGTTTCTGTTTTAAGTTACAGATGAAGGCAAAGCATGAAGAATAAGTCAAGGTTAAAATGTGATTTTGCTCCTTTAAAGGGCCAGGGTCTATTCATTGTTAGCTTGAGGAAGCATGTCTGGTTAGCTTGCCAGCCATGAGGAGTGCCTGTCTGCAACCAGTCACAGATCTCACCCGTGTTGACATTCTTATTTGTTAGTTAGTGAGCCTTGAGTTTATAGAATGGACTAGCCCAGAGGTGATTTCTCTATGGTGAGAGCTAAGAAGGAATTTCTGGTCTTTAAAGCTGTGCTCCAGAGCCCCGTGCCATGGTAGTGTCTCACCACCATAGCAGGACACAGCCAGTTGAAAGTGTTGATAACCTAGTTTTAGCTGAGGAAATCTGAAATAAGGATTCTTTTTGTCTTGCCCTCTAATTAGAAAAGGGGGGGGGGGAATTAACATGCCCCATTATACGGAAAATTCCTGTTTGTGTTTCTTCTGCTCCATCTGTGAGTTCTCTCAGCGGGCAGACTTGCCTTTTAACCGATGAATTAAGATGCCCTTTTAGCAGTCTAAGTGTTTTGTGTACAAGACTTTGCAAAGAAGTCTGAGAGGATATTACAAGTTCACACCAATAACCTTTGTTTTTAATCGAGACATGTTAATGACACAAATGGTGCGAGTTAGGGGGAGGAAAGATTTATTTGGCTTATATTTTCAGGTCATAATCCATCACTGAGGCAAGTCAAGGCAGGATTTTGAAGCAGAAACCATGAAGGAGCACTGCTTGTTGGTTTACTCATAAGCCTATTCATAGTTAGCTTTCTTAATATAGCCCAAGACCACCTGTCCAGGGAATGGTGCTTCCCACAGTGGACTGGGCTCTCCTACATCAATGAACAATCAGGACATTTCCCTACAGGCCAATTTGTCTAGGCAATTAATTCCTCGTTCCAAGTGTTTCCACTTAACTGATTCCAGGTTGTGTCAAGTGACAAACTTGACAACAGTTGACAAGCTTCATTCAATAAACATTGATAGGCTATTTGTTATTCACTAATTTAAAAACTATTTTTAAATTCTTAGATTATAACAGTATCAAATGGGCTTTTTGTTTTGTCTTTTTTATTTGTTGTTGATGAGACATTTAGCCAAAGAAATTTAGTAGTATAATAGATTAAGGACTCCTTTGATTCTTAGCTCAATAACGCCAAGGTGGTTGGGAAGGCACACAGCATCTGACAGCACAGTAGGGTGGTCTGTGCTCACACTGACCTGCCCTCGCATATGAATGCATCACTAGGCCTGGACCACTGGACAGTAAAACACTGTCCACTCAACGTTGCTCCTCAGTTTTCTCTTCCCATAGTTGTAGGATTATTTGAACTCCTACCATGTTAGCGGTTCCCTCTTACCTTGAATTTCAGAGACCCTCTCTACAAGCTCCTTGTTTAAATCCATGTTCTTATTAGTCTACCAGACCACCAGATTCTAGGTCATCACAGAACAAATAAGTTGGTTTCATAAGGAAACACCACTACTTGTATCCAGAAATCCTGCTTAACATTGAAATGTGCTGATTCAGCCTCATAAAGGCCTCACATCGACCCCTTAAGAAGAAAAGTGGAAGTGTTTCTTGTGTCAGAAAAGAAATCAGTTTCTCCACCAATAACTAGTATACCAGGTAAATGCATACATGGAGGTTTATAAGAGCTCCACTGTGGAACATTTTTCTCAAGCTCAGGCATGGTACACCTAGCCGTACCTCAGGCCTGTGCCTTACCTGTTTGCCAGCCCTGCTGCCCTTGCTGCGTATTGCTCGGTTAGCCCTCTATCTGGTTTGTGTTCCCACCTCTCACTCGAAAGTTTCCTTACCGTCTTGACTCCCAGGAGCATCTGGAATCCATTTCCCAGGCTGATCCCCCTTCTGGGAGATGAGAGAAGCTCACACGAATTTAAGGTTTTGGACATAATCACACGGATAGATTGAGGTCAACAGGGTGTCCATTGCTAACCTGCTAATTTGATTCTACCTGTCAATCTGTAAATTCTTTTCCTTTTTATGAGGTAACTCAGCAAGTAAGAGTTGCCATCAGAGAAAAGGTTATGCTTATTGAATTTCTTTTAAGTTGGTTTCTCTGACCTTACATTCTTCACCATATTGCTAGTGTTCTTGAACAGTTGAGTTGTAGAAACTCCTGTCTTAAATGCTGCCCCTCCCTGGATGAGACAGCTACAAACTGCACTATTCTTTACCGTTATTCTCCCAAACCAATGCTCCATAGCTGACCGGTGACTGAAATAACCAGGAAATCACTTTAAACTTGACTGTTCTTTAGACCAGAGCTTCTAGTTAGTACTAAAGAGAAGTCCAAGAGTCTGTGTGTTTTAAACTCTTGTGATTCTGATGATGAGCTCACAGGCTTGCGCTTCCTGGCCCTAATACAGTGCTTTTCAGCAGGACCATGTGGCAAGGAAGTGTCTGGGCCCCAACTGGGGCATCCTAGAAATGGGACCTGGGATTAGTATTTATAACAAGGCTTGTGCCTGGGGAGAACAAGAACCACCCAAGTCTGTTTGAAGAGTTGCCCTTACTACACTGGACCTGGGGGGTTAGAGGGGTAGGGAGATATCTATCATTTATGTTCCAAATGCAGACCAAAGCAATGTGCAAAATTGCTGTTTAGCATTTTCCGGGAATTCCTATTGACCCTTCAGTAGAAAGTGCAATTGTTTGTAAATGAACCAGCTGCACCATCTCTTAGTGATTACAGATTGGAAGTTCCTAGTTACTTCTAAAAAAAACAAGCAAACCTGCTCTATAAGGACAAAGAAGCCAAACTGCATAGTGGGAGCTCTAACAGACATCTGCTTAGAATGTAGTAAGTGTTCAGTAACTCTTCCCTCAGGATCACACAGAATTTACTGAATTTGTGTATCCTAATTTGCATTTTCTACTGTACACTGATTTTTCCCATTTCCAGTGTTTTCTTGCACATTCCTCACCTCTAAGGAATATACATTTTGAGTGAAATATTAAAACTCAGTTCTCCTTCTCCTCCTAGTGTTCATAGCAGTTCATTGAGCACCCTTGCTTGTTAATTTTCTGCAACTAACAGCCCTTGCCTGGAAGAGTTCCTTCAAAACAACCCCACCCAACACAGCATTTCCATTGGCCTCACCCATTTCAGAACCAGCTGTCCCCGTGGATTCTGTTAGCCACTCCTTGAGACATCACACCCTGTGTTCCAGTTCAGTGATGTGTAGCCAGTCAATTGTTTGGCAAACAAGTTGGTCTTCCCTTTCCTAAGGGCCTGAGAGATTTTAGCTGGTGAGCAGGGCTCTACTTGTGTTTCAGGAGTGTTTCCCCTTTCTTGCCTGCATTTGAAAGACAGACGCCTAAAATGTGGAAACTTTACTAATAGTACAAAACTTGACTCTTGTAACCGAACTTCACACGGCGTCAGCCTGATTGTCTATACTGAAGGCATGGGCAACCCATGCCGTATAATTAGCAAGAAGATCAAACTCCAGAAGCTAACTCCAAGCTTGCCGGAAAGGAGGGGAAGTCACCCTGCCAACACAAATTTAAGATAGAAAATGTTCCATTTTGAAGAAGGAGAGAGCGAAGAGAAAAACCTTTCCAGTTTGAACTAGATTCCTTCCTCAGAATCAGAAACACTCTTTTTCACCTGCATTTCAAAGCTGTTAGATCACATTCTTGTTCTGCATTTGGGTCTGGCTATTCTTTGCTCTCCCCCGCCCCACACACACACAGCATTTTCACTTGACGAATGAACAGTTTTCCACAGTAAGTTGCATTTTTTAAACACTATTTTAGGTGTATTTTTGCCTGCATGTGTGTGTGTGTATGCACCACAGTACTTGCCTGGTGCCTTGAGGAGGCCAGAAGAAGGTATGGGTTCCCCTGAACCTGAAGTTACAGATTATTTTGAGCTACCACGTAGATGGTGGGGATTAAATCCAAGACCTCTGAAAGAGCAGCCTGTGTTCCTGACTGCTGGCCGAGCCATCACTCCAACCCTACCAGTTTTTTTTTTTTAAGGCTAAATTACTTTTTCCATTTCAGTTTAAGCCAATAATTAACAATTGTTGACCAAGGTTTCTGTCCCACTCAGTCCTGCAGCCGTTCAATCCCAAAGAAACACAGAGAGGTCTACATTAATTATAAACTATTGGCCTAGTAGCTCCGTCTTCTTATTAACTCTTTATATTAGCCCGTAATTCTTGCTGTGTTAGCCACATGGCTTGGTACCTTTTTCAGTGAGGCAGTCATATCTTGCTTGCTCTGTGTCTGGCTTCCCCTCTGTCTGGATAATGACTATAGACTGAACTTTCCTCTCCCAGAATTCTCCCGTTCATTGTCCCGCCTCTACTTCCAGCCTGGCTACTGGCCAATCAGCATTTATTTAAAATACAAGTGACAGAGTACAGACCATTAGACCACAGCACTTACCGCCCCTTTTTTTTTCAAAATGAGAACTCTAAATCAACTCTCCTTTGTTTAGCTTTTCTACTAACCATTATCCATAACAACTTATAACCAACATTCTAAACAAAGGCAAACATCCATAATCCATTTTTTGGGAATGTGGGCGTAGTTTTCCAGGCTACTTCCTGCTGGTTGGGGGCACTGATAATCTTATGGCGACCTAAAGAAAATTTAGTCTTATGATCAAGTCCTGACTGGAGTATCCTGTGAGGCATGATCATCTCAGGCAGCAGTCTTTGAACTGTTCTAGATGTAGAACTCAGACATCTGGGCCATTCCTGCTTTGGAGATTTCTCAAGAGGTCTTCCTTGGTCAAACCTGATTTTTCTTATAGCAGAATGAATTGACAGTCCCTCATTTCCTGTGGAAACAAAAGCAAAACATCTTCTCCAGAGTAACATCTTTTGACTTAAATTTTAAAGTCAAAGCATTTTCAAAATATATATATTAGATTAATCCAGCAGCATTTTAGCAAATGATTTTTAGTAGCTTTTGCTCCTTTCTCAGTCATCAAGCAACCTAAAGGCAACACAATAACATACAGTATCCAGATTCTCTGTATATTTTTTATCCTTGCGTGGCTTTATTTTAAACTCCATTTCTTTTATTTTTAATTTTTGGCTTTTTGGAGACAGGGTTTCTCTGTGTATCTTTGTCCTGGAACTCACTCTGTAGGCCAAGCTGTCCTTGAACTCATAGAGATTCTTCTACCTACCAAGTGCTGGGACTAAAGGTGTATCCCACCACACCTTGAACTCACAGAGATTTGTCTGCCTCTGCCTCCCAAATGTTGGGATTAAAGGTGTGTGCCACCACACCTTGAATCTCTGATAGAGCTTGAATTATATATTATTTTGAGGTCATTGACAATGACTTCAAAATGTAAACAGTATATAAGTGTCTTGATCAGAGGTATATAATTCAAGTATATAATTCAAGTTCAATCAGAGGTAAGAATAAAATAGAATATATAATAATAATAATCTAGTTATCTTTGTGCATATGTGCATGTGTGTGTGCATGCATATGTGTGCAAGTATGTGATCACAAGTGCAGGTGGGGGCAAGAGGAAACCATAAGCTGTTATTTCTCAAGTGTTGTCTGCCTTAGTTTTCTCTCACCAACCAAATAAGTTAGGGATCTTCCTGTTTCCATGTCCAGGGTCATACTTAGGATTTGCAATGAAACCACTTCACTGACTGAGCCATTTCCATCCACAGCCTGAAATTATTTTTTCTTAGCCGAACTTTCTAATTTTAGTAGTTTCTAATGGGGATTCTGTAGCCCCTTAGCAGTTCCCCACCCATCTCCCTTCCTTCTCTCTCTGTACCCTCCTCTTTCAGGCTGAACTTTCCACAGTGAACTGACCTTTGTGAGATCCATTTGGACTCTGCCTTTAACTTTAGTTGGGTTCAGCCAGTGAGTACCATGTAGAGTAGAAAACCAGAGGAGAGAGTCCTTTTTCTGGGTTCTGACTTGACTGGCTACCTGGCTGGCTGACTGCAGAATGCCAGGGCTGCAGGACCACTCTGCCCACTCTGCAGTGTGTTTCTTGGAGTTCTAATCACAGCTTCCAGTCATTGCCCTGCAGGTCTTCCACTTGTCAGCCAATAGTGTTTCACCATTTCTTGTTGGCTGTCATAATGCAGCTTACACTCTTGTAGACAGCTGGCTAGCCTAAGTCCTCGTGTGTGTGTGTGTGTGTGTGTGTGTCTGTGTGTGTCTGTGTGTGTCTGTGTGTGTGTCTGTGTGTATGTATGTATGTATGTATTTATATAAGTTCACCAACTTACATAAATGGTGCTGGTACCTTCCACTGCTAAGGAGTCAGGCCCCAGATGTGGGATAAAGCTTACTAGTCCTCAAAGGGATTTCATCTCTTTCCAGCTTGCTAATACTTGTTAGCAGCCAGCATTGGGCCCCATGGTTACATGGGACTTGAGCCTATTCTTTCAAATATATCACCAGAGAGAGGTTTTAGGAGTAAATTGGTTGATCAGAAAGTGAATTACTGGCTGATAGACTCTTTGCTTTCTTCCTGTCAAGTCTAAAAGTCCTAGGCTTTCATTTATAGAAAGTCCTTCAATGATCCTGTAGGAGCATTTCAACTCTGGAAGAGACTGATGAAGGCTACCCAAAGTAGGTGTTCTCTCTTACACCTACACATCCCTTCCCCCAGAATTCTGCTGAGTCCTATCCATAAAGACCATCCAGGTGAGCTAGAAATGAGAATCAGCCTTGAAGGACCCATTTCCTTATGCTAAATTTTGCATCTGTGACTACATATTGTCTACTAGGTTCACTTAACACTGGGAATAGGTAAGTGTTGTAGTAGCTTGCTTATTTGTTTCCTGGCTGCCCGGCAGCTCAGATCCAAAATAATCACACAGAAACTATACTATTTAAAACACTGCTTGGCCAATGACTAGCATATTTCTGGCTAACTCATATATTAAATTAACTCATCTCCATTAATCTGTGTGTCTCCATGAAACTGTGGCTTGCCGGATAAAATTCTAGTATCTGTCTCCTGCAGGGCTACATGGCTTCTCTTGATTCTGCCTTCTTTCTCCCAGCATTCAATATAGTTTTCTCTGCCTAGTTCTATCTACTATGCCCTATCAACAGGCCAAGGCAGGTTCTTTATTCATTAACCAATAAAAGCCACACATATACAGAAGGACCTCCTTAATTCACCTCTGCTAGAGAAGGCCTATACTTCCAGATTATTTGCCCAGATTATAATTTCTTCCTAGCTGGTCTCCATGCCTCTAGTCTTTTGATTCCATCACAATATACACTATCCAACTGCCAGAGTAAGTTTTTTTTGAATCACAAATCTGAGTATTTTAGCTCCTACACTTAAACCTCCCAAGCAGCCCTCGCTCTCTGCACACCGTCCTTTGTTCCTCCCCTCCGTTAGTGTCTCCTGACACAGGTAAATAATGATTTGTCCCCGTCTCTTTAGTCAGATTTGATATTTGACTGCTCTTTTCGAGTTGGTGAATGCAGAGTTCTCCCCTCCACACTGATTTCATGGATTCTGGCAGCACCTCACCCACAAGCCCCCACTCCTTTCTCATGATCCAGAGTCTGTATCCTTGGGTAGGACACCTCCCCCTGAGCCTGGGTTCCATGCTTCTGTAGGCTTGCTTGTAACCCTACAAACATGAACCTTAAACACTTTCAAAGAAGGGTTTATCACTTTTCTATTCTCCCTTCTGATGTAGTTGGTATATTGGCCAATGGCCTCACTACACTTACTCAAGCCAGAAGTAAAAGTTGGGAGGCATCCCCACAGCTTCCACTCACGAAATTGTCTCCATCTTCCTGCTTTTCCTCGTCCCACTTCACCACCATGCTTAGCTCTGGTCCTTACGCCCTTTCACCCAGCCGCTGAAACCACTTCCCTAGTAAGTCTACTTCCTCCTCTTTGGCAAGTCCCAAATTCATTCTGACTGGAGTCCTTTCTAAAGCACCCAGCTGATCATCTTTCCAGTTTAGGCACCATCATTAACAACATCCTCGTCTCCCACTGCCAATTGTCTTAGCATGGTGTATTATCTGACTTCATAACACTCTAGAAACCGCCTTCATCCCTGACCTTCGCAGTCCCTCTCCCGCTCTGCATTTCTCCTCCAGCCACACCGAGCTGATGCCTCTGCACCTGTGGTCATGCTGCTCCTTCACGCTGGCATCTTCTCCCTGTGTCTTCCCTTATCCCTTTTCGTTGCTTAGACTCACTTCAGCTCTCTCTCCAAACACATCATCAGATTCATATGCAACTGTGATG
>NC_022015.1:5111952-5126066 GCF_000317375.1 Microtus ochrogaster | reverse complement strand
CTGGGTGTGTCTAGCTGAGGCCGGACTGCATCCCATGGTGGGCTGGGTGCCCTCTTAGCTTCCATTACAGGAGCTGATATGCATCGAGGTGTTTCTGTGGGAAGTCGTGGGAGTTTGGGAGCGTGAGAAAGAGAAGATAGGAGAATGCAACATTATAGGTGTTCATCCTGGACAGGCAAATATCAGGTGTTGTGAAAAAGGGCTTGAGCTACTCTGCTTTGGGGTCTGCAGGTGACCGAGTCCAGAGCAGATAAGAGGAGAGGCCACTATTTTCTCAGCATGGAAGACAGGGCCCCTGCAACAGCTTGAGGTCTACAGGCCTGGGAAGTGACCCCAGAACCCAGTAGTCCCATGGAATAGACAGTTTCGGATTCTTACCTGCACATTGGCTCTGGAAAGGGAGTTGGAAATAGGAATGTACTCACCAAAGCAGAATGGTTTTGTCTGTAGCACTCTAGAGCCTGTCAATAGTCTCACTTGTCATTTCCGGATATGTGCAGGTCGCCGTGCAGCTAAGAGAACAGAGGACATTGACCAGGCAAAATCAAAGTGGCACGGAGAGTGAGGGCCAAGTATGGGTTAAACTTGCGGGTTTGTTCATAATTATGGTTACATGTTCCTTAGTAACTATGCATTAGAGGGACACGATAAGGGAATTAAAAGGCACTGAGGGATTTCATGAATGGAACTGCATGTGCACGACAAGCTGATGAATCCTGGGGAAACTGGCTTTTATTTTGTCTGTTCACAACCTACTCCCAATGTTTGGAGACTGGGATTCTTCATTAGCTTGGCCCCATGGCTGTGACAACATCTGCCTACTGTAGCTAAAGGGGTCGTGGATGAAAAGATGCCTTGCCTGGAATCCGGGTGATGGCGGGGGTGAGCGCAGCAGCCCTGCATGGAAGAGTCCTACAGCTTTTGGTCTCTCTCAGTTCTTCACTCAGGATAATAGCCCTCGGATACTGTGCGACCCGGCTCTCATCCAGAAAACTGCTAAGAAAAACAAGCACTGGTGAATTTGCCTTGTGCCCAGGTGGCTGTGAGCTGCATCTAATGGGGGAGGAGCTGCCCAAGGGAGCACAGTGCTGCCTCCATGGGCACAACCATTGCTCCTTTGAAAAGGCCTCCATACCTGTTCACTTCTCTGTAGCCAAGATGTCAGCCTAGAACAGTGAAGTAGCAGAGGCCACTTTGTTTCTTTCCTGGAAGGTAACTTCCTATTAACTCTCGGTTCTCTGTCTGCTTCCATTCATTCTGAACGGAGGGCAAGGACAACAGTAGGCTGCAGCCCCAGGCACCAGCTTTCAGGGAAGGCAGCACAGCGTGGGGAAGCTGGATTAGAATGCCTTTCTTTATTGTCTAATGGTTACCTGGGCTTGAGTTTTTCCTCATCTTCAGAAGACCAAGATTTCCCCACGTGCCAGTCAGACCAAATGCTGGAGGTAAATCACAAGGAAGAATGTTTCTTTGGCTCTGAGGTGGGTCGTTCTGTTGACTTGGGACCAGTGCAGCACAGTATAGTATAGAGAACACGTGAGAGAAAACTTCTCACCTCACAGTGGCAGAGAAGGAAAACGGGTGCGGTCCCACTATCCTTCAAGGACACATCACTAAGGACCTAATTAGGCTCTACTTCTTAAAAGTTCTCCTGTCTTCTGGCAGCACCAGAGGCTGACAGCTGAGCCCTTTCAACAGTCAGGGCTAGAGACACACTTAGTCAAAACCATAGCACACCATGCCAAAGACAGGCTAAGAAAAAATAAAGGTCTTTACAATCAGACAACTCTGCAGACAAGGCCTGGCTTCACCGCTTAGGTTCCTTAGGCAACTCACTTCTCAGAACCCATCTTCCCTATGAAGATGAATTACCTTGAGGATAGAATATGGTCATGTATGTAAAGAACCCAGGGCACTGTGTGACTCAAAGTTAGTAAATGCCAGCTTTCATAATAACTAATAGGTAAGCCTGGGACAGTAGGTTCTTAGGTCCCCACTGGAATAAAGATCCTGGCATAGGCTCAGAGTAGGTATTTAGACAATTCAGCAGTGCCTTCTTTGCTGAGTGTTAAGAGACAAGTTTGTTTACATTTGAAGGGTGATAGGCTATAGATGTAAATATTTTGCGTTGGTATGGATCTTGGTCTGTTGATACAAATTTTAGGTCAATTTTGTTTTATATATATTTCTGCTCTTCTACTTTCTTCTACTTCAAAAGGATAATGGGCATCAAAGAGGCTACTTATGGAGTTTGTTAGCCATTTGGGCAAGAAACTGCTCTTGCTTGGACTGCTTAATGTTATGCTGTATGAGCTGGACATACAGAACCCACACATACACACAAAATGACTGCTGAACTTGCCCAAAGTTAAGACAGTCTTTCAGGGTTCCTGCTTCATGAAAGAGTCTGCCAAACATTCTGCAGGACATAGAAGAAAGTGATTGACAAATTGCCAATATAGGTAGAACTGTCTTTAAAATTTCCTGTTTCATGGAAAAGTCTGCTGGATACTGTGGGCCTGTAGGCTAAAGATGGGTACCCCAATGTTACAAAAAAAAAAAAAACTTTGGGTGACTATCCAGGTAGCAAGATCTCTCTGTCAATTCTAGAGTTTTGGAAGTTGCTTGCAATGCACTTCCTGTTAACTTAGGTAATATTATATTCTTCTAGGATCTTTGATGGAGTTAAAAAATAGATAGTTATAATTATAGTTTTCCTTAGTCATAATAAAAATAAAAAATATATAAATATTGTACCTGTAATTCTTGTTTGATACCTGTTGTTATATGTAATTTTACTATGTTAAAGCTAAAACCTTCTTCTTTATTTAAACAGAAAAGGGGAAATGGTGTGGGAAGTCCTTCTGTATATGTGTTGCTTTTATTGGTTAATGGGTAAAGCTGCTTTTTGTCAATGGCTTAACAGAGTAAAGCCAGGTGGGAAATCCAAACAGAGATATAGAGAGAGAATAGGCTGAGTCAGTGAGAAGCCATGTAGCCATGGAGGAGACAGATGCCGGAACTTTGCCTGGTAAGCCACAGCCACATGGCAATACACAGATTAATAAAATGGGTTAATTTAAGATATAAGAGATAGCTAAAAAGATGCTTAAGCTATTGGCCAAACAGTATTACAAATAATATAGTTTCTGGTGATTATTTTGGGTCTGAGCCACCAGGAACTAATGAACAGGCTCTGCCTACAGAACAAGAGTCTGCTCTCTCTGAAGTGATAATGTGAGTTTGGTAGTAAATCCAACTGAGTCCATATTTAATTGTCTATCTACATCCACTTTGGTTTGGAGGCTTAAAAAGGAGAGTGACATTGTTCTAGGGCCAGGCTCAGGGATATGGAGAATCTAGGAACCTGTCTGCGAGAGCCCAGAAAGTAGAATTGGGCACTGTACAAGTATATCCACAACTTCTTTCCAGAATGCTCCAGAGATTTCCTTGGGGTGATTCAGCAGATGAGAAGGAATCCAGGGGCCTGAGTCACCTGCATGAGCACCCAAGTCCCACAGTCTCATGGCTTCCTTCCCAGCTTGTCTTAGCTCTCCTGCATCAGTCAGGGCTCTCTAGAGGAGGACAACGGATGGAATGAACATGTATTAAAGGGGAATGTATTAGATCGGATTACATGATATGGTTCTGGTAATCCAACAATGGCCGTCTCACACTGAGGAGGCTGGGAATCCTGTACTCATTTGGTCTATGAGGCTGGATGTCCCAAGGATCCCAGTCTGGTGCTGAAGCCCTAGAGGATTCACTGAGAGGGCTGATTTAATTTTATGTCTGACGCCCAAAGCAGTTTCTAATATCAGCAAAAGAATGCTGCACCCATAGGATAGGTGAACTTGCCCAAGGAGTGAAGGCAGGCAAGACAGAAGCAAAGTTTCGTGGTGACCACCAGAAGGCGCTGCCCACACTTACCAAGTTAAGTCCCTCACAAGAATGCTGGGTGGCTCGTGTTTATTTTATTCAAGCTGACTACCAGGATTGGCTGTGGCACCTTCCCACTGTCATCCACGCTTCCCTGTCTGTACTATTAGCTGCTCAGCAGAGATGCCGCTGTCCCAGGCAGGACATGTCTTCACCATGCAGTCCTGTCTTACCATGCCCACCCCTCATTTGCCCTTTCCAAATGCCCCCCCCCCTTTCAGTGGTGTCCCAGGTGTTCTTTGCACTCACTCACTCCTCTTCTGGAACGGCCCCTGCTTTCTCCACCAACAGAAGACATCCTTCATGAGAACCCAGCTCAGATGTCACATGTCAAACGCCACAGGAAGCTCTTCCCCTTTCCCCTGTAGGCCTCTCTGGACACCCACACTTGCCACCCCTCTCTCCAACACAGATTTTTTTTGAGGGTCAGTCTCCTTTCTTAGACTCATCAAAGGGCAAAATTACAACAAATTTTATCATAAATATGAATGGCTTTTCTTCAAGGATGGTGAATCAGGGCTGCCTCAGTTCTACAAAATGAAACAAAAGCTGTTGCTAGACAAGGTTAAACCAGTGAGTTTTGCAAGATGGATACAAGGAAAGAGAAGAGGGAAATGAATTGGTGGCTAATATGAGGTTATGTCGTTTGGGGGAAGGGTTAGAGCAGAATGGACTTCCTTTTATTAGCTTAGGGAGACTGGAGTCTATTTCCAGGAAGCTAGTCTGTTTTAGGGTTGATTTACTTAAATTTTCGGTTTATGTGATTTAGCTCCAATGACATCATTTGGTTTGGTTGGGGCCTGGTGCGAGAGTTCAGTTCCAAACAGTGGCCTCCATAATGGTCTGTTGGGGGCTGCAGACCCCTGGCCCCTTGACTGTCTTTGCCTGCCTCAGACCCTTTGCCTGCTGGAGTGAACTGAACAAAACCTCTGTGCTCAGCTGCTCTGAGCACAAGACCCTGATGGCAGGGGAGTGGGTTCTGATGAGGCTTGCAGCTGAAAGATCCCAAGAGCTGGGGCGTGGCTATCAGGTAAGGATCCCTATATACCTATATCAGGTAAGCTGCCCCCCCCCCAGCACAATAAAGTGGGCATTCTTGTATCAAGGAAGACCTGTGTCCTCGTGTCTCTGTCTGGGTCTGTGTGTGTGTTTTTAAGTCTCCAGCCTGGTTCCCGGTAGTGCAGGCACTACACTGTTCCATTGGGGCCTGGTGCAAGAGTTCAGTTCCAAGCAGTGGCCTCCGTAATAGTCTCTTAACACACTAATGCTCCTGAAGAGCTGTTCTGTGTCTTAGAAGCTTTCTGTGTTCTTCTCGGTGCCTAGCAGCAAACCTGAGATGGAAAAGGCTCTTAACCCAAAGGAGGTGTGGGGGATGGGGGTGTGTCCCTTAGGGACACTGCACATTTTCCAGTTCAGGGCCAGCTGTGCTGCTGGGACCAAGGCGGAAAGAAAGGAGTGCGCTTTTACTGCCACCTAGTGTCAGACCCAGTGTTAAGTTTTGATGCAATAAAAATGGCTGTGGGGCCCAGGGCCAGCTATGCTAACCAGTTACAGCAATGCATACCAAAATACGAGAGCTGTCGTCATGAGTATAGTACCGTGACAACCATTATTTATGTGGTAATTTTACAGTTTAAGGAGATTTTGATTCACTCAAACCATATTCCAACCTGTGAGGTCAGCGGAACAGCAACGGCTCTAATTCACACGGGCTTAAGAGAGCTGAGTAAATCCACAGCTTCACCTACTATGACCACTACTACAGCAAATCTCCTCTTTTTTGTTTTTTGTTTTTTTGCTTTTTTGTTTTGTTTTTCGAAACAGGGTTTCTCTGTGGTTTTGGAGCCTGTCCTGCAACAAGCTCTTGTAGACCAGGCTGGTCTCAAACTCACAGAGATCCGCTTGCCTCTGCCTCCCGAGTGCTGGGATTAAAGGCATGCGCCACCACCGCCCGGCAGCAAATCTCCTCTTATTCTCCACTTCCTCCTCCTCCTTACACTATCTCTTGTTTAGAAGGTGCCAGGCAGCGGACTGTGGGATCCACAATAGCGTGTAGCAGACCCTTGAACCGGACTTGTCCTATCCTGGGGTTTTAGCTCAGGTAAGCCCTAAAGCCATGGGCCCATATAATCGATAACAGTGCTGTCTAGTAGAGATATACTTTTCCTGGTAACTATATTTTTTAAAAAGGAAAACAATGAGATCAACTTTAGTTGGGTTTTTTGGTTTTTGGAGTTTTAGTTTCTTTATTTTTGCTCTTTGGGGGACCATCACCCAGCTCCCAAATGGAGACTATTTTTACTTATGAATGCCTGGCCTTAGCTTGGCTTGTTTCTAGCCAGTTTTTCTAACTTAATTATTCCATGTCTCTTTAACGACATTTTGCTTCTGGGCTTTTCCCTTCCTTCCTTCCTTCCTTCCTTCCTTCCTTCCTTCCTTCCTTCCTTCCTTCCTTTCTTTCTTTCTTCCTTCCTTCCTTTCCTTCCCATGGCTGGCTGTGTGGCTGGTGGCTGACCCCTGTTGTCCTTCTCTCCTCTTTTTTCTATATTTCTCCTATTTATTCTTTCTTCATGCCAGCCCTGTGTGTTACTCTCTTCTGCTTAGCTCTTGACCATTCAGCTCTTTATTAGGCCAACCTTGTATTTTATGCAGGCAAAGCAACACAGCTTTACAGAGCTAAACAAATAGAACATGAAAGAATGCAACCCATCTTTGCATCATTTAACAATTATTCCACAGCACAAATGAGTGTTACATACCTTACACTAATGCTCCACAAGTGTTTTTTGCCAGGGACATCTCCCAGGAGCCTCTTGAATTGAGAAACTGTAAAACTAGTTCACAAGACACTATTTCAAAAGGATGAGCTCAGCCAAAATCAAGCACCAAGTTTATTAAATTTTTAACATACTTTGCATGTGGTGCACACAAGCCTCAGAGGGTTGTGAAGGTCAGAGGACAACTTGGAGGGGTCAGTTCTTGCTTTCCACATTTTTTGTTTCTTTTAAATATATTGAATGCTTATTTTATTTGTTATTTGTATGTGTGTTGTATGTGTGTTCATGGACTCCGAGTGGGCACACATGGGCCATGGCACATGTGCAGAGGACAACTTTGTGGAGCTGGCTCTTTCCTTCTACCTTATGTAGGTTCTAAGAACTGAACTCAGGGCATTGGGCTTATTCAATAAAGGTGCGTTTACCCACGGGTCTGGCCAGGTATCCTAGTTTCGTTTCTGTCGCTGTGATAGAATACCCAGACAAAAGGTAAATGTAAGGTTTATTTTGTTAGCTCACAATTTCAGGTTACAGTCCATCATTATAGGGAAGTCAAGGCAGGAACGCGAAGCATCTAGTCCCACCACATTCAAGAGCAGAGACAAGTGATGTGTGCATACTTAGTACTCAGATACTCAGCCAGCATTCTCTACCCTTTTATAGTCCAGGTCCCCCAAATAAGGGGTGATGCTGCCTGCTTTCAGTAAGGCAATCAAGATAACATGCCCATAGGTCAACCTGATCTAGACAGTCACTCGCTGAGACTCTTTCACAAATGCATTTGAATGAGAAATGTCGCCCATAGGCTCATGTATTTGAAATTGGTCCCCAGTATGTAGTGATGTTTGCAAGGTTGTGGAATATTTAGGAGGTAGAAACTTGCTGGAGGATGTACATCACTGGGGGCAGGCTTTAAGGATGTATAGCCATGCCTCATTTCCTGATTGTTCTCAGCTTCCTGTGTGTGTGGTGTTGATGTGATCAGACAGTTTCCTGCGCCAGCCACCTGCTGTCGTAACTTCTTTGCCATTATGGCTATCCCTCTGGAACCATTGTAATGGTCTATCCTGTCCCTTTAAGAGACCAGCCCTGCCCACTCTCCCCACCCCGTCTGCTGAGGCAAGCGGATCTTCCTTCTGCTTCTGCTTCTTCATTTCCAGCTTGCCAGTTCTTCCTTTTCTGTCTCACTCCCAAAGAGGCAACATCTGCCTCTCCTCTCCCTTCTTCCCCTTCTTCCCTCCCCCTTCTCTCCCTCCCTCTCTCTGCTCTCCCCCCTTTCTTCCGTTTCCCCTTCCCTTCCATAGCCCACTAAATAAATATCCAACCTCACTCTGCATATCTTGTGCCTATCCGTCTCTGTCTCTCACCCACCACGCAGCTCCCTGCCTGGGACTTGCTGCCCCTCATGGCCCATAGGCCCCTTGAGGAATATGGAGGAACACACCATTTTTACCATAACAACCATGAGCCAAAATAAACTCATTCTTCTATAGTCAGTTCTGCTTGTAGTATTTCATCACAGCAATGAAAAAAGTAACTAACACACCAGGTAATTTTAGATCATGTCAATGATAAGCATCACACCAGCCTTCTACTTTTTTTGTTTTTGAGGAAGAGTCTCTTGTTCCTGCCACTTCACTACTTACTGTGGCTGATACAAAGACATAAAGCACATAAGATCAAAATGATGAGAGAAAGGGGAAATCGCAATGACAACACATCAGGTACATGATGGAAGTCATCAAAGTTGAACCTGGGACACAGAAGTAGAATTGGGTTGTAGAGGACCTCTGTGCCATGTAGGAAATTTGACTTTTTAAGTATCTATTCCATTGCTTGCGAAAGAGCAGTATTTTAAGAAGGTAACTCAAGAGTTGATGAAGAGGCCACAGTGAGATAGGTGAAATCACTTGTGAGACTGTTCAACCAGACTCAGCAAGAATGGAACAAAGAGACAGAAAGAAAGGTAGTTGTGAGGAGACCCAGTTGCTTACTCCCACCTCCATGAACTCCAACATACCTTGTCTTCCATAATAGATTGTACCCTCTCAAACCCTCTGGAGAGCCTGAGAGCTTATTCTAGCACACTCTAGCAAAGAATGAGTTTCCTGGAAGTGGCTCAAAAAGGCACACTGGCCCATGAGACTGGAGGAGAAGCAAGATAAAGTTTTAAAAGATCCCTGCTGAGTGAGTGACCACAGACTCCATGAATCACACTCATGAGAGTGCCATTAGACTATACACTGGGCCTTGGCCAGGAGAATACCTCTAGGCTAAGGGGAGAAACTTTGACTTGGAACTGCACTATCTTCAATTAGGCAAAGGCTGCTGAGAGCCAGGCCCTAAGGGAAAATAGACTCACATTCTAAGTGGTGCACAGGGCAACAGGAAAGTTGAGGGCAACTTTGGCAAACTGACTCATGAAAATAGGACCAGTATTTGAGATCCAACCTATAGCACAAATTCTAATTGGTATTAACAATAAAAACCCATGTTGGACCCTGAAGTCCAACTACCAGGAGGAGTTGCCCCAAGAGACCACTCTCACACCACAGTTAATGTAAAAGCAAGAGGATTTAATTAATTCTGTTGTGACAGGGTCCTTCAGCATTTGAGGAGCCAAAAGACCCTGAATAGCTCATACAGGCTACTTTTAAAGTAAAAAGTCATGGAAACAAGGGAGGCCCTCGGGGGTTGTTCTTCAACTATTAAGATTGGCTTATTCAAAGGACTATTAACAATAATTTGTTTGAGCCAGGGCTGGAGGGCTATTGATAGACCAGGTGAGGTAAGAGGGAACATCTGAGGGTTACTTTGGCCCCCTTTTCAGGACTGAGTCAAAACATCTGTGGACATCTGTGGGTTATCTTGTCCTAATTCCAGGAGCGGAGTTCTATTTGGAGAACATCCACAAGGACACAAGGAGATAGAGAGTCTCCAATATTCCAGTACGTGCATGTGTAGTTGTTAGGTTCCCAGGGGAGGGGGGAAAGCACTAAGGCTGAGAGGCCTCAGAAATGGCTTCAGAGTTGTCCTAGAGTTCTACACCCAGAGTCAGACATAGGGGTTAATGCTTAAGATCAGAGAACTAGAGTGGCCAGGCACTAGAGACTTCTTTTACCTCTATCAATACTCAGACCAAAGGAGCAATCCTGTCCTCAGACTGTCTTCTCAAACTTTGTTCTCTGACTGCAGGAGTGATCCTCAGACTGCACTGAGCTCCTGTCTCCTTCCACCTTATATTCCTCTCTCCACCCAGTCATATTATTCCTGTCTCCATCTCCCTAGTGCTGGGATTAAAGGCATGTGATCACCTTTGTGTGAGCTCTGTTTCTCAGTTAGACAGATTCAATCTTCTGTAACCCAGTGTGGCCTTGAACTCACAGAGATCCCTCTGCCTCATCCCCCCAGTGCTGGGATTAAAGGTGTGTGCCACCACTCCCTGGGCTCTAGTGACTTAGCTCTGCACTCTGATCTTCAGGCAAACTTTATTTGTAGAAAACATAAACAACATATCACCACACCAACCTCGCAAAGTTGAGGTGGAACCAGAATTCAAGGCCAACTCTTGAAAGACTGCCCTTTGACTGCTTGGACTGCTTCAGCACCTGTGACCTTACAAAAGGTCACCCAGGGTTGTGACAGGCATCTGGAAGCCTGCCTGGGAAGGAAAAAAAAAAAACAAAGAGATCTGGGACTGGTATCAGCAACTAGGTGAGACTCTAGGCAAACTCTACTCCCATCCCTTCTTCCTTTATTTAACAGCCAAAGCCAATTGTAGAAATCAACAGCAGATAAGCCACAGAACAGACAAACTCTGGGAGATTGAATAACATACCATTGAATGATGAAAGGATCACTGAAGAAGTTGTTTGGTTGGAGGCTTCACCCCAGGCCCTGGCATCCATTCTAAAATGTTGAAGTGGAACTTTGCGTTCTGGCCCCTCCCCTGGGAGTTGCTGAAGTCCAGACTCCACCTCTGAAAAAGCCCACCAAATGGTGACCCCACCCCAGGGAGGATCAAGACCACTTCCACAGGCTATTTAACCGCCCCCCCCACCAGAGAATGAACATGTGGTCTTCTGGTCTTCCTTTCCCCTGTCTGTGGTCTTTCCAGTTCTTCTTCCTCCCACCCCCCCCCCCGCGGCTCTGTGTGTCCCGTTTGCCCCACCCCATCCTGAGGGTCACCGGGGAGCACTGACATCCATTAAACCTGGGCTTTTTTCTAATTTGGTTTGATTTGGTCTGATTTGGATTATTGTGTTGGTGGAGAGACTTATCGGGCCAGAAAAAAACTTTACAGAAGTCAGCAAGGATAAAAAATATCCATAGAATTAAATGAAAATGAAAGCATAACATTCTAAAACCTATGGGGTACAAGGAAAATCGTCCTAACAGGAAAGTATAGACCCAAAAGTGCCTGTGTTTAAAAAGTCACGGTGCTCTTGAGTAGTTAACTTACTGATGTGCCTTGGGGCCTTAGAAAAACAAGTGAAATCCAAAAGCAGTTGATGGAAAGGAATTACTGAGGACAGGGCAGAAGTTAATAAAATGGAAATTAAACCCCCCAAACAATACATAGAATCAAAGAAACAAAGAGTTTGGTTCTTTGAAAAGATTAGCAAGAATGGCAAAGGCTTGGCTAAACTAAGAAAAAGAAAAGAGAGAGACCCCAAATGAGTGAAACTGGAGCTGAAAAGGAGACATGGTAGTGAAGACCAAGGAATTCACAGAATCAGTGGGGCACAAAGATTAGTGTTCTAATAAACTGGACAATCTAAAAGAAATGGATGACTTTCTATGTGCATGCAAGATAATTAAGCATATCTTTAACAAACAATTGAGATTGAAGCTGTAATTAAAACAAAACAGACTCTCCCTATTAAAAGGAATCCAGGCCCAGATGGGTTCGTTGTTGAATTCTCCCAGACATCTAAAGACCTAACACTCATGCTTCTCAACCTAAATGCTTTCACGTCATCTAGTGAGCCACCGAGCCATCCTCTATTCTCCTCATATAATAAATTCCATAATCAAACTTAGTGTTGCCTGGGCTACAGTGTTCTCTTCTTTCTATACTTTAATTTTGACTCCTGTTACATTACCTTACTTGATTGCTGACCCTGGAGATCTTTTTCTATCTTCTGTAAACTGCATTGTTTCTTGTTTTGTTTTGGCTTTGTAACCAGGTAAATTTTGTACAAATATATAACTAAATGTCTTTTTAGCTACCGCTCTGATAAAGACACGAGCAATGAAACAAAAACCTCTTTAAAAATATTTAGCGAGGCCTGTGAGGTGGCTCAGTGGGTAAGAGTGCTGAGCCTGAGAACTTGGTTTTGATCCCCAGATGCCACAGTAAAAGGGGAGAACTGACCCCCAAGAGGTTTCCTATGACTTCCACATGCACACCATGCCCCCTCTCAAACACACACACACACACACACACACACACACACACACAGCTTTTTTTAAACACGCCTAGTCTGGTGGCATTAGGCCCATGACCCCAACATCTGGAAGTTAGAGGTGGGTGTTAGAAACAATCTCAAGAGGAGCCTCTCTGCTGACAAAAATAATTCCAATAAGACCGGATTCAACTGAATCAAAGATGCCCGTGTTTAATAAATGCAGCATTCCCAGGCAGTTGGGAGCATGGCGGGGTGGGGGTGGGGGGGACAGAAAGGGAGAAACCATCCAAAACCCACAACCAAATGTTCCTTTTTCCAACATGAACCTAAATAGCCTGTGGGAGTGGTCCTGACCCTCCCTGGGGTGGGCTCAGTGCTTGGCAGGCTTCCCAGAGGTAGAGTCTGGACCAAGGCAACTCCCAGGGAGAGGGGGCTTGAAATGGAGATTGGCATTCCATTTGCACTCCATTGGCGACCCAAGGATGACTGCCAGGGGCTGGGGTGATGCTTCTAACCCAAACACTCCAGAGTCCTTGGGTATAGGGATATCAGGTATCAAGGGGCTTGGGTGACACTTTCAATCAATCATCCCAGAGTCCTTAGATATAGGGGTGTCACTTTTGACCAAGCATCAGCAAGATCTGGAGCTCAAAATAATTCTTGGATATCTAGTGGGTTTGAGGCCAGCCTGGGCTACCTGAGGCCTTGTCTCAAAACAATATTTAAAAAAGCATATTCAACAAGCATAGATGTATACCTCCAAGGTAGAGTATGTGTCTAGCATACGAAAGTCCTGGGTTCAATACCCAAGAACCATACACATATAACAATGTAAAAATAAATCACAGCATCTGCTAGTTTAAATATTTCAACAAAATCCATAGTGCTTACAACTGAATTTACAGTTGCTTATGATATTTTGCAGATGGTTTCTTTTGTAGTTATATACATCGCCTAATAAATACTATGCCTAGAAATGCATGATTTCCAATGTCCCTGTTACAGCAAGAAGGAGTAAAGTCACAAAATAAGATGTCTTGTATACACGCATTATGCCATGTACTTGAATTGCTAGTTTCATTATGATATAAGAATAATACTTGTTTAGTGATAAAAGTGTTTTATTAAGCCAAACGGTCATGGTGCATGGCTTTAATCCCAGCACTCGGGAGGCAGAGGTAGCCGGATCTCTGAGAGTTTGAGATCAGCCTGGTCTACAAGGCTCCAAAGCTACAGAGAAACCCTGTCTCAAAAAAAAAGATGTTTTATTATTTTAACGCCGGGCGGTCATGGTGCATGGCTTTAATCCCAGCACTCGGGAGGCAGAGGCAGGCGGATCTCTGAGAGTTTGAGATCAGCCTGGTCTACAAGGCTCCAAAGCTACAGAGAAACCCTGTCTCAAAAAAAAAGATGTTTTATTATTTTAAAAACCACCTAAGAGTTTCCAGAAGGTTCCGAAGAAAAATCTAGCTATCCTTTCTACAAAATAAACAATATAAATGATCTGAATGATCTTTGTCCATCTTCTTCAATATTACTATAAAGATTTCACTGTATTAATTGGTCCTTATATAAATTAACTGTTACAAGATAGAAAGAATTACAAAAACTAGTTGACACTACTGATCTAAAGTTGGTTTAATTTGTTTGAGTGAGTTGGTACCTGTCAGAAATAAACAATTATTTAAAACTTATAGATAAGTCAAAGTACTCAAACTTACCATAATATCAAAACTTACTTCTGAAATAATCTACAGAAACAACACATAGGCCAGCTATGGTAACACATGAAATCTCATCAGTGGAGACGCTGAGGTAGGAGGGTTGCACACAAGTTTGAGGCCAGTCTTCTGGTCTAGGCAATGAGTGCCAGGGCAATCAGGCTACACAGCAAGATCCTGACTCGAAAAAACAAAAAATGAAAAAAGAAAATTTCAGAGAAATAATATGCACAAGTTGTTTGTTGCAGTAAACTAAAAAAAAAAAC
>NC_022015.1:5109640-5111852 GCF_000317375.1 Microtus ochrogaster | reverse complement strand
AAAAAAGCATATTCAACAAGCATAGATGTATACCTCCAAGGTAGAGTATGTGTCTAGCATACGAAAGTCCTGGGTTCAATACCCAAGAACCATACACATATAACAATGTAAAAATAAATCACAGCATCTGCTAGTTTAAATATTTCAACAAAATCCATAGTGCTTACAACTGAATTTACAGTTGCTTATGATATTTTGCAGATGGTTTCTTTTGTAGTTATATACATCGCCTAATAAATACTATGCCTAGAAATGCATGATTTCCAATGTCCCTGTTACAGCAAGAAGGAGTAAAGTCACAAAATAAGATGTCTTGTATACACGCATTATGCCATGTACTTGAATTGCTAGTTTCATTATGATATAAGAATAATACTTGTTTAGTGATAAAAGTGTTTTATTAAGCCAAACGGTCATGGTGCATGGCTTTAATCCCAGCACTCGGGAGGCAGAGGTAGGCGGATCTCTGAGAGTTTGAGATCAGCCTGGTCTACAAGGCTCCAAAGCTACAGAGCTACAGAGAAACCCTGTCTCAAAAAAAAAAAGATGTTTTATTATTTTAAAAACCACCTAAGAGTTTCCAGAAGGTTCCGAAGAAAAATCTAGCTATCCTTTCTACAAAATAAACAATATAAATGATCTGAATGATCTTTGTCCATCTTCTTCAATATTACTATAAAGATTTCACTGTATTAATTGGTCCTTATATAAATTAACTGTTACAAGATAGAAAGAATTACAAAAACTAGTTGACACTACTGATCTAAAGTTGGTTTAATTTGTTTGAGTGAGTTGGTACCTGTCAGAAATAAACAATTATTTAAAACTTATAGATAAGTCAAAGTACTCAAACTTACCATAATATCAAAACTTACTTCTGAAATAATCTACAGAAACAACACATAGGCCAGCTATGGTAACACATGAAATCTCATCAGTGGAGACGCTGAGGTAGGAGGGTTGCACACAAGTTTGAGGCCAGTCTTCTGGTCTAGGCAATGAGTGCCAGGGCAATCAGGCTACACAGCAAGATCCTGACTCGAAAAAACAAAAAATGAAAAAAGAAAATTTCAGAGAAATAATATGCACAAGTTGTTTGTTGCAGTAAACTAAAAAAAAAAACCAAATAAACAAAACAAAACCCTCCTACATTCTAGGACTGAAATACATTGTAAAGGAACACACTGATTTGGTGTGTTTGATATTAGATATTACATTACTATATGCACAAAAAGTCACTTTATAAAACAAGTTCTGAATATGTTTCTAGTGATGTTGTAGTCTCTAACATCAAACAGAAGAAAAAAGTTAAACATTTAATATGAAAACGATTTCCCTTTTTAAAATAAGATTTTGAAGTGGAAAAAGAAATGTAGCATTTCATATTACAACAGGGGCTGAATGATAAACCATTCAGAATCAAGAATGTCTTGGATTGTGGGACTGGAAAGGCAGCTTAGTGGTTGTGGCAGCTTGAATAAGAATTCCCTCCATGGGCCCAAATATTTCAATGCTTTGAGGTTTCAAAATCCCACACTAGGCCCACCGTTATTCTCTTTGCCTGCAAATCAGGAAGGCAACTCCTCAGTTACTGTTCCAGCGCCGTGAGTTCCTGCCATGCTCCCACCATAAGATAATGGACTAAACCTCTGAAACTGTAAGTAAGTCCCCAACTAAATGCTTTCTTTCATAAGAGATGCTTTGGTCATGGTGTTTCTTCACAGCAATAGAACAACGACTAAGACACTGGTCAAGAGCACCTATTGTTCTTGCAGAAGACCAAATTTGGGTCCTAGTACCCATGTTTGATGGTCCACAAAATCCTGTGTAACTGTAATGGTAAAAATAAAATGGTGCAGGTCCCTGAAGGATGGCAGCAAGCGGAAGGCCACAAGGGGCAGTGGGTCCCAGGCAGGGATGGTGCACAAGACCACACCACCACAGGTCTAATGCTGCAGGTTGCCAAGTGGCTGCAGTGGGCCATCAGTCCCAAGCAAGGAGCCACATGGTGAGTGAGAGACCTCAATGGGGCAGCCAGTCTCATGAGGAGAGACAGACAGACAGGCATGCCATGAGTCCACACTGCTGGTCTCCCCAAATGCTGCTGGTCCCAAGCAGGGAGCCACACAGCATAGACAGAGATATGGATAGGCACTCCATGCAGAGTGAGGTTGGATATTTATTTAGTGGGTTATGGAGGGGAAATGGAGAA
>NC_022015.1:5098077-5109420 GCF_000317375.1 Microtus ochrogaster | reverse complement strand
GGCTGTTATCTCATCTTTGGTATCACATAACAAGATGTCTTCAGTATCCTTACTGTCCTACAGTGACATAGCAACTTAGCCCTTTTGAGAGTCAACTCACTATACCTGGGAGAGTCTTCTCATAATCCCTATCATAGTTGGGTGTGTTCCATTGCTTTCCTGACTTTTTTGGTGATGGTGGTGGATAGTGGCTTTTTGGTTTGGTTTGGGTTTTTTTGTATGTTTGCTTTTGTTTTTGTTTTTGTTTTTTTTTTTTACTAGGTTTCTCTGTGTAGCTCTGGCTGTTCTGGAACTCATTCTGTAGACCAGACTGGCCGCAAACTCAGAGAGATTCCCCTGCCTCTGCATCCCAAGAGCTGGGATTAAAGGCATGCACCAACCACCACTGCCCAGCCACCTGACTTCTTTGTATTATAATTATTTCATGCATTAAGAGTGAACAGTGTAATCCTCAACTTTGTTTCTGCTTTTAAGATTTGACTAAACGTGCTTTCCAAAAAGCAGCTTGGGCAAATTTGTACATTTCTAGGTCTGTGCTTCCTCATCTTAAAGATTATAATAATACCTACCTATAAATCAAGCTAAATACTTTGCATAAAGAGCCTCTGCAAACCTCACATTTATGTATCATTTCCTTTTTTATTCTATAGAGACCTGTTCTCAAATACCTGTTCTTATTGTAGCCTTCAGAAAATGACAGACCCTTGAGAGCGATTGCTGAACTGCATCCAGCCCGAACATATTCTTTATTAATGCAAGCCAGTCACTGTGTTAAACACAAAAGGTCAGGGACATTTGAATGGACCTTTTATTTGTCGCCTCTTCCAGAGCATTCTCTTTAGTCCACTTGATGGCAGCATTGCCTGAATCACTAACAAGCCACACCAGGAAGCTCCCTTGTCTTTTCCAAAGGACACCTGCAAGGTGTCCTTCACCACACCAACCAGAACACTATTCTCTTATGACACAAAGCAAAAAGAGATGATGCCAGTCACAAGCCTGAAAGCATCTTTCACTTGTATCCACTCACTGTCTGAAACTAATTCTTTTAGACTGTTAAAGAAAACAAAACAAACAAACAAAAACAGAAGGCAATTTAGTAACACTCTCATACTAGAGATGCTAAATAACTGGGCTGGAGAGATGGCTCAGAGATTAAGAGCATTGCCTGCTCTTCCAAAGGTCCTGAGTTCAATTCCCAGCAACCACATGGTGGCTCACAACCATCTGTAATGGCATACACACAAACAGAATATTGTGTACATAATAAATAAATTTAAAAAAGCTAAATAACGCCGTGTCAACCAACTGAAGATTCACCGTTTATTATCAATGATAAAGAGCTTAAGCTAAGCAGAGAGCAAACTTGAGAAGGTAAAAATGTAATTACCTTGTTCCTAGGAAGATCCTAAAAACAGTAGAGATGTGAAAAAAACATCTAAGTAAAAGAGTACATTTGGTGCTTTTGTTTCTGAGATAATCAGCTACAAATTAGGGTGCAGGGGACTGAAGATAGAGAGTCGAGCTCTAACACTGATGAACTCCCAAACCCTTCTGTTCGTGGGATCAGCCACCTATACACCCCAACTCCTTCACCCCACAGATCTTGGGTGATGCTCGTAAAAGCCGGCCTTAAAGAGATGTTCTTAACACCTATAAACTGTAACTTGTTCTGAAAGTTCTGAAAATGTACACAGCCCTTTGACTACTAACATTGTTCAGTGCCGAGTATGTCATCCACTGTTTCTTCTAAGGGCTTCTAGGTATAACTGTTTAGGTTTTTAAATCCTTTTTGCATTATTATTGGCATCCCTGGGGAAAGAACAAAGCCTTACATCCACCACTGAGCTATATCTCCCCTCCTTCAAGTTGAATTTGTATGTTGTTTAAAGTAAAAACTCGGCTTTTTAGTTAGTGATTTTGCTGCTAACAGGGCTTTACTTATTCATTTGAAGCAGGCTTTTCTATGTAGTTGAAGCTGGCCTTGTACTCAGTCTCCAGCACCAGGTATGTCGCACCACACCTAGCACAACAGCTGGTTTTACTGTGTGCAAAGCCCGGCTCTATTACACTAAATAAATTCTTCTATCTGGATGTTTATAGATTAGTTTTTTCTAAATTCGCTCCAGAAGTGGCACGGAACATCCATTTACACAGTTTAACAAAGGTCCATTATGAATAGCCAAGTCAAAAACTAGCATAAGGGGTCAATGAAGTGGCTCAGCACAGAAAGCACCTGCAGCCAGAGCTGACAACCTGAATTAAGTCACTCCCTCAGGCTTATGTCAATAAAAAAAATGCTTTAAAAGAATCATGCCAGTGAGATGGGCCAGCAGGTAAAGTGCTGTCCACGCAAACCCGATGGCCTGAATTTGATCCCTAGCTCTCCCGCTGAGCTGCATCTCTTGCTCCATGTCCTCATCGCAAAAATATTTGTCTAAATATTTTTGTCAGCTTTTGTTTTGTTTTTGTTTTTTGTTTTCTGTTTTTCAAGACAGTCTCTCTCTGTAGCTTTAGAGCCTGTCCTGGAACTCGCTCTGTAGACCAGGCTGGCCTCAAACTCAGAGAGATCTGCCTGTCTCTGCCTCCCGAGTGCTGGGATTAAAGGCCTGCGCCACCACTGCCCAGCTTTTGCCAGGGACGCAATGTGATTCTTGTTTCCTCAGATGTGGAAAATGAGGCTCAAACAAGTTAGACGATGCTCTCTAACACTGAAGAGGAGTCACATGCAGTTCTGCAGGGGACTGACGGCTGATTCTTGCGGTACAGCTCTCAAACTGCTGCTATGTGTTCTGTTTGACCTTGGAGAGGGGCAGTGTTCCCAGGTAATGAGAAGAAGGATAAAAACTGGATTCTTCAGCCTTAGTTAGATGGTAGATTATTCTCTAAAAAAGTGTATAGATTTATTTTTTTAAATTGTGTGTGTGTGCGTGTGTGTGTGTGTGTGTGTGTGTGTGTGTGCAGGTGAGTAAAGATGACTGTGGAGGGAAGAGGCGATCCATTCCTAGTTCTAGGGTTACAGAAGGTTGTAAGCCACCTGGGAATCGGGACCTTTGCAAGAGCAGTACATTTTATTAACCACTGAGTCATCTTCTTAACCATCAATCAGTTATTCTTTAACAATCATTTATAAAGAGTGTGCTTACTGTGCACCTATAATTTTGACATAATCAAGACTAGACAATGTATTGCTTCATGAAGTTCACTTTCTTGTACAACAGGCATAGAATTTCCCATACACACACACACACACACACACACACACAAAATCCAGCAATGCAATTACAAGTAGGCATGATGAACCTGCAGTCCACGGGCCACATACATCCCAAGATAATTGTGAATGCATGTCCAACACATTTGTGGATGGCATTGCCATGTTGCCATGCCAAAAGGCCAGAAACCCCATCAGTAAATAATTTCTTTAAAGAGAAGAAAAACACCCCGTTATTAAGTGATCAGCAACAGTTACCTTATCTTAGTTGTGAGCCTAGCCTCTAAGGGCTGAGCCACCTCTTCAGCCCAGCAACAGCTACTTTAGATGGCTTCTTTGAAACAGTAAAATTTAATCAAGATATGAAAAATGAAAACTAATCCCCATCAAGAGCATTCTAAGCACAAAATCAAAGTGCCTGAAGCAGAAAAGATTGGGCGTATCTACCCTTAGATCTGACAGAAAGCTGCTATGACCTGAGTGTCCTGAGAGCAAAGACAGATAAGCAAGAGCTAGCCCCCAGAATTTGAAGAGTTTATCTGAAGTACAATGAGCAGCCATCAAAGGAGGTCAAACTAGAGAGTGTAGTGGCTTGGTTTGTAAAGCTCACTCAGGCTGATGTATGTAGAATAGATGAAGTAGAAGTGGGAAGTTCAGTTAGGAACTATTGCCCCCAAATCAAAGAAGGATGTATTAGTCTGGGCAGACATCAGTGAACATAAACAGACAAGTAAACAGTGCATGTATTTTTTGGAAGTGAAATGAACAGGTTAACATTCAAGTTTCTGGCTTGAATAATTCACTGACTGTTGGCTCCATTTGGTGGAAGAGGAAGAAGGAGAGAGGGCTAGAGAATGTGTGGGTTAAAGAAACGCTTGAGAATGCTAATTAGACACCTTAAGTTTGGACATCCAAACAGCAGCATCACTAAGATAGGAGGCAGGCTCCTCAGCAAGAAACACGGTTGAAGAAGAGAGCTTATTGTCAAGGGAAACCTGGCTGCCTAGGCGGTGGGTGAGGAAGCATCAGGCTGTAATTCTGAGGAGCCAAGAACAAATGCTGCTGTCCAAGCTCATCACAGCAAATCTTTACTAACGTCCACAAGGGTCGCATAAGGCTATCCCCATACATTAGGGGGCTGAAAGTTGGCCCAGTGGTTAAGGATGCATACTACCCTTGCAAAGGACCTAGATTTGGTTTCCAACAGGCAGCTCACAGCCATTTCTAACAATGGCTCCAGGGGATCAGACTCTGACTTCTGCAACACAGCAAACATGTACACATATACACACACATGCACACATACTCACACACATATACACATCACACAAGCACATACACACCACATGCACACATGCCACACAAGCACACACACATGCAAAGATACACAAACAGACAGGCACATGAACACATATAAATATATGCACACATATACATATACACCACAAGTACACACACACACACAAACACACATGCAACATAGACACACCTTACAGCATGCACACACACAGTTAAAAATAATAAAAACAAATATATTTTAAATAAAAAGACATGAACTCAAAGAAAAAAGGAAAAAGACATGGGTTAAAATTCAGTGACTGATCAGTTTAACCTTGTCAGACGGTTATAAACACACTGCATGTAATAAGTCATGCAAACATGTCCGGCTATGCAAATGTAGTTTTGTACTACACATTTGGGGAATGTTATGAGTGATCAAATGAATATTACTAGGTAATACTGCTTTGCCGATAGTTTGGAATAAATGGGGGTTCTCCTGCACAGGCCAGATCTTGCATAGTTGAGGAAAAGCTGATCAGGATAAAATGGTACAAAGGATACTGACCTGTGTCCACTGAGCTCCATGTGGGTGAAGAACATTCCTCAGAACCCCACGTCTCAGCAGATCTTTACCCAGATTATCTGACCGTATCTCATAGCTGTAGTTTGGTTGCACTGACTGCAATTTCTGTGCTACTGAATCCCAAACATATTCAAACCATCTGTACATCTTGCACCTTCCTAAAGAAGCTGCCTGTCAGCATTAACCCGAAAACCTCAGCAGCGCACACCACGGTTCCTTTGGATTCTCTCCCACATCGTTGCTTAGACTTGCTGCTTCAACAACATCAGCATTCTTTTTCATTCCCTCACCACCATCTTTAGGACGACTCAAGTTTTCTCAAGTACCATGTGCTTTTGCATGTTGGTCCTACAAAGGGTCTTTGGTCTAGGACATCCATCCCTGCTACTCACCTTCCTACTTATTATTTCCATTATAGGTACAAATATGTATAAATTTTCATTTCTCCTCAACAGTAGCTAGAATTCACTCCATCCTCACACACATTTCCATTTTACTCTGTACAATACATTCTTCAACAAACATTTACATGGATCTCTAGACTCTTAAGATGCAACCTCAGAAGCTCAAACCCAAGCAGCTAAGACAAACTAATTCACCTAGGATGCTCAAAGTAAGACATGGTAACAGGCTGTGAAGAGCACTACTAGCATCAATCGCTCTTCTATGTGTTCCCTAGAAACACAGCCAGTGACAGAGAATCTAGTGACCATGATTTATTGATTCTCTCACAAAAGGGCACATGACTGAAATAGGGTGGGACAGGGGACAAAATCTAAACAAAGTTTGAAACCTTCACAGTGGCAAGCATGGGTTAGTCCAACTTTTCCTCTCATTAACCTCATCCCTGTTGGTCTTCCTTCTGCTTTCTTCACACTGAAGGGGGTGGGCTTCACATCTGGGCCTTCCCTAACTCTTCTGATTCCACTCCATGTTCACCGTTGGCTTAAATGGCGCGTCGTCAGGAGGGAACCTCATTATGGAGAGAGCAGAGCGCCATTGTTTTCTCAGCCTTTGCTCCTGTCCTAACTCCAAATCTAATTCCTTTATGGTACACAGCACAATTTGTAATGAAGAATATTTTTTTTCAAGGTCCGATCCTTTATTTGTTGCTCTTAAAGACTTATTTTTGGCTGGACTCAGAAGTAGAAGCTCTCGGCGAGGACAGCCTACATCTCTTGCAATCTGTTCCTGGTGCTTTTCTTTGGCTTCCTTCACTCCCTTGGCCAAAAGTTTTACATATTCTGCAACCACCTTATTTTCCCCAGTGCACCGTTTCTTCAGAGCGGTATGTCAGTGTTGCTTTTGCAGGACACATAGAATCTTGGGGGCTCTGGTCCTTGGCTTCTTATTTTCTTTGTTTCGGGGCTTTCGAATGGCAGCTATCATCTTCTTTAGGGAGACTAAAGGTTTTGGATTCTTCTAGTTCTTTTGGGCTCCAACTGCCAAGGCACAGCAGTATCTGTCAGCCCAGGAAGAGCCTTTTCGTCTTTTCTTTTTTCTTTTTTTAGTTGTGATCACTTAGGTTGACATCTGAAGAGACTTGTGCTTCTTCTCTCCAGTTTTCCTTGGTGTATAAGAATTCCCCTTCCCCCCAGGCGATGGTGGCGCACGCCTTTAATCCCAGCACTCAGGAGGCAAAGGCAGGCGGATCTCTGTGAGTTCGAGACCAGCCTGGTCTACAAGAGCTAGTTCCAGGACAGGCTCCAAAATCACAGAGAAACCCTGTCTCGAAAAACCAAAAAAAAAAAAAAAATTCCCTTCCTCAACATCAGATGTGCTGTGCAGTGGGTTAAGATGCTTTGTTTCATGGGAAAACCCTGTTAGTCATTCCCACCACTGATGTGAACCACATAGCCTTTCCACTCTAGCACAGAGAAGCATCAGCTACTTCTGTGGCCATGTACTCCTCATAGAAAGTACAAAGCTCACATTCCCCATTCACTTCAATGAGTTTCTGATAGCCGGGGTCTGGGAAGAAAATATACAGCATCATCTCGGCAGAGCCAAATGCCCAGGAGGTACCACACACACAAAAATAAGTGTTATTTATTTTGAGACCTAATTTCAAGTAACCCTGGTTAGCTTCAAACTCACTAAGTAACCAAGAATAATCTTGAACCTTTTTTTAAATATTCATTTTATGTGTATAGGTGTTGTGCTTGCATGTATGGCTGTGTACCACTTGCATGCTTGGTGTTCAGTGAGGACAGAAGACAATGTCAGATCCCCTGGGACTGGTGTTACAGACCATTTGAGCCTCTATGTGCTTGGAGTTGAACCTTTGTCTTCTGGAAAAGCAGCCAAGGGCTCTTAACTACTGAGTCAATTTTACAGCTACGTGGCTTTGAATCTCCCAGTCTTTCTGCCTCCACTTCCCATGTGCCGGGATTACATTACCACTCTTCTGTATAGGGCTGGGGGTCAAACCCAGGGCCTCAAACATGTAGTCTATGGGCCTCTACTGATTGAACTACATCTCCATTTCTCTAGCATTCATATACTGATCACCCATCTCCATTGGTAGACTTCTATTCTAAGAAGGCAAAGGGCATTTATATCATTCTATTAATCAGACATATTCTCATTACTTGGTTCAGTGCTTTGCATGTAATATTCAGTAAGCATCAAGTTAGTATTTATATACTCATTCATTTACTCAATAATACTTTAAGCTCAGAGATGTTTTTATTAACATTTATGGACAGACGTAAAATACGTATGATTTTCATGTTTTAAGCAGATCTCTGATGTAGCTCAGAGACAAATAATTATCTAGCCCATGTAAGACCCTGAGTTTGACTCCTAGCATTGAAGACAAACACCAAAAAGTAAAATAGTTTTAGAAATAAAAGCTAGGTTGTCTTTTTCTTGCTCAAAGAACTTACTAGATTGTGGCAGAACTACTAGAAGGGGTTTGCCATATACTTTCTCTATTTTCTGAAATTCTCATGCTGAAAGCAAAGATTTCTCATGACACAGTTTATTGTTTTATGCTCAGGTCTATAAACTTGATGTGTGCTTTGACCATGATCTTTTGTAGGATTTATGGTTATGTAGGGAGAGCTACGGTTTGACTGGGTTTAAACAGCTTTCTGGTTTATTCTTATGGAGATGCTTGAGTGCCCCTTTTTTCTGTGAAATCTGCACATTTGAAAAATGCCAAAATATGAGGCTGTAAGCTTTGTCTGGGGCTGCAGGAAGGGACAGGAAATTAAAGAGAAAATTAGGCTAAATTGAAGTGGGTTACATTGTAAGACCCTATCCCAAAACCAAATCAGATTCAGCAACATATTAGAATAGGTGGAAAGGCTGTGATGAGGGCCCCAAGGGTTGGAGGTGGGAAGCGTTAGATGTCAGACAGACCCTTCCGGACAGAAATGGCAGTTTGGGCTCAGTTCAAGCTGGACTAGAGAAAGATTTGGGGTGGTTAGAAAAAAGGTTGACAGGAACTTGTGAAATAGGTTTGTGTCCTTCAAACAGAACCATGTCCCTTGCCTCTGGAAGAAGGTCCATAGAGCTGGAGAGATGGCTGAGTGGTTGAGAGCACTGGCTGTTCTTCCAGAGGTCCTGAGTTCAATACCCAGCCATCTGTAGTGAGATCTGGTGCCCTCTGCTGGCCTGCAGGCTTACATGCAGACAGAACACTGTTGCCATAATAAATAAATCTTTAAATAAAAAGGGACATATAGTTCTTCAATTGACCTGTATCTGTGGTACCTATCAGCATATTAAGGTCCACATTAGCCTCCAGGCTCCTTCAGTCCCATCATACGCCATCCTGGACCTTCCAGACCTGTTCCAGATCAGGGGTTTCCTCCCCAGACCCCTAGCTCCTGGGCCTCCTTATAACCCACTATTCTCTGCTGTCCCCACTTCTCTCCCCCATGGGACGGCCATTTCAGTCCCATCTTTACTGCACCCCTTCACATTCAACAAGTCTTATTAGAAAGTACAATGGTCAAACTTTTCTGCCGGGCAATGGTGGCACACGTCTTTAATCCCAGCACTCGGGAGGCAGAGGCAGGTGGATCTCTGTGAGTTCGAGACCAGCCTGGTCTACAGAGCTAGTGCCAGGACAGGCTCCAAAGCCACAGAGAAACCCTGTCTCAAAAAACCAAAAAAAAAAAAATTCTGAAGAATCTCTAATCTAAGGAGCTGTGAACATGATTTTTTAAAAAAAGCCGTGAAAATGAAGTCAAATTAATAAGACTGGTCACTTTGAGAAGAGACAAAGGGCACAGTACACACCTTTAACCCCAGGACTCAGAGGCAGAGGCTGATGGATGTCTGTGGGTTGAAGGCAGAGCCTGGTCAACATAGTGAGTTCCAGAGTAACCAGGGCTATATAGAAGGACTCTGTCACAAAACACAAGATGGGGAAGGAAAGAGAGGGAGAGAGAAGAGAAAAAGACAGACAAGTATGACACTAGAGGCAGAGATGGGTGTGATGTCAATAATTCAGGAACATTAAGGAGGTATTTTTCCCACTCGCCTTCCAAAGGACTGTAGCCTTCCAGACACCTTGATTTCTTACTTTCAGCCATCAGGTTATGATGAACTTCGTTATGGCAGCCTTACAAAACTGATACATATGACATGCCAACAGAAGCTGGAATGGCCGGGCTATAAGACAGGGTTTGGGTAAAGTGAGTCATTTGAGCTTCTTTGTGTATGTGTGTTTGAGACAGGGGGTTTGTAGGTAGTCCAGGCTGGCCTTCAACTCATAGTCTCCCTGCTCTGATCTCCCAGGTGCTAGACCACAGCCGTGTATCCAGCTTTCTTCTCATAAAAAAAAAACATTAAAATGGAGCTACTTATATCCTAGTGCCACAGTCTTGATAACGGGCTACTTGTCACTTCTCTCGGAGAGCATCAAGGCGGTCTTGGCATTCCTTATTAAAAATTTCTTCAGATTTTTATAGTTTTTGGAGTTTGTTTCCTGTTTCCACACATCCCCACTCAGGGTTGTCAGCTGCTCCGGCTGAAGCTGCCTGCCCTTCCTTCCCTTCCTTTTGCACATCTGAGCTGGCTCTTTTACATACTTATCACTGCTCCTCGTGTTCACCACCATCTTGACTTTTTGCTAAAATGTTTCATTCAGTTTGAATATAGAACTTGAACTTCATCAGGATATAGCTTGTCAAAAGGCTTTAAATTAGCATTTAAAAAGCCATCTCACAGATGGCTTATTTTCAATGTAGTATTAAACATATTCAACATATGTAAAAGTAGAGAGAATGGTATACTAAACCCAACACATGTCTCACATATATATAATAATTATCAAGATTCTGTCATGCTTACATCAACTTATCCTGTATACTTCAGGCTATCCCTGATGATTAAAAATAAATTTAGACCTCTTGGCAATTTACACCTGTGAACTTTATCGTGCAACTCTTAAAAATACAGGAATTGTCTTACATAACCATGCTGCCATTGTAAGAACTTATCTTTAGAGAATTTCAGATCCTGTCCTTATTGTTTCCACCCCCTTCTTCCCTATCCTTAGCAACTAACCTTTAGGATTTTTTTTCTTTTTTGAAATCTTGACTTATCCTTGTATCTTTTAGAGCATCTAAGAAACTATTCATATACATTCTTAGTTAGCCTGTCTCCACACATGAAATTTATATCATGTTCTGTGCCTTATTTTATCATTTAACAGTGTATATAGGCTTCCCTTGATATTGGTAGGTAAAGAATCCTCCTTGTTTGCTGTTAATGGTCCCTAGTATCTTATTATTAATTACCCAATATTCTAGCAATATAAATTTCGATGTTGTTATAAATAATACTGCATATTAATAATACTGTTCCAGGTAGTGATGGTGCATGCCTTTAATCCCAGTGCTTGGAAGGAGGAGGCAGGCTTCTCTCTGTGAGGCCAGCCTGGTCTACAAAGTGAGTTCCAGGACAGTCAAAGATACACAGAGAAGCCCTGTCTCGAAAAACCAAATAATGATGATGATGATGGTGATGATGATGATGATGATGATGGTATGCTATGATATACATAAGCCATAAGTTGTTCTTTGCCAGTGTATCCTTTGAAAACATTCTTACAGGGCCTCTGAGATGGCTTAGTGGGTAAGGGCTTTTACTGCCAAACCTCGTGATCTGAGTTTACTTCCCAAGACCTACATGGTAGAAGAAGAAAACTTTCTCTCTCAAATTGCCCTCTGACCTCCACATGTGTGCCATTCAATGGGCACACACACACACTCACACACACACAGAGACACATAGACACACACACACA
>NC_022015.1:5092102-5097088 GCF_000317375.1 Microtus ochrogaster | reverse complement strand
AGACACACACACAGACACACGCAGAGAGACACAGAGACACACACACACAGACACATGCAGAGAGACACATAGACACACACACAGACACACGCAGAGAGACACATAGACACACACACACAGACAAAGGCAGAGAGACACATAGACACACACACTAAATAAAAATACTTTAAATTCTAGAGATGAGATTAATGACTCAGAATGTAACCAAACCCCTTCTTCATAATCAGTTTTGGACTCTACTTCCTATTTCCCTGGTAAAGTTAAAGAGAAAAGAATAAGCTTGGTCCCTCCTGAAAGTCTAAAATACCACACGGAAAAGCAGAGCTTTCAGGGTGTTGGTGAGGCCCACTCAGAGAAAGTTACTTCTTCCTGGTCAAAAACTCAAAAAACCTGAGTTTTTCCTCAGGTCCCTGTGAGGAGATGTGACATCTAAGCTGCCTCAGACAATCCAGGCTTCTGTCTCCTTCCTTAAGAGTTAATCCAACTGGGCCTGTCAGTCACCTAGCCAGAAGACCATCCTCAGGAAAAACAGACTTATCTGGAAACACACAAAGATGTAAAAAAAATAACCAGCCCCTAATGAGATAACGAACTTATATTCTCAGAAGTCCCTCCTTCAATTGCGTGCAGATTGTGCAACCAGCCTGCTTTTTTTAGTTCTAACTCAAAACAATTTAACTTTTTCTTTTCCCCTTTTTATATCTTCTTCAGATACTTGACACTCTGAACACCCTCACTCTTTCCTGAAGGCGGCTGCTCTTCCTGCCTCCCCACCCCGCACCCCAAAACTAGGTGCTTGTACACATTCTTGCATTTATGTTCACATCAATTTAATTAACAGTAAAACTGGAAACAACTCCACATTCAGTGCACGAATAATGGATAAAATGTAGTATATTCATATAATGAAATATTATTTCACAATAAAACAATATGAGGTACTAATAGTTCCTCTAATTTTGAAAATATGTTAAATGGAAGAGATAATTGAAGATGACTATAAATTGTGTAATCCCATTTGTCCACAACAGGAAAACCACAGATATAAGAAATAGATTAGTGGTGGACTATATCTCAGAGAACAGGAAGGGGAAAAACAGACAGCAACAGCTAACGGAGTGGGTGTTGGGTTTGGAGAATGGAATCCAAGAGCACAGTGAGATGGGACACTGAGCAGAGTTCACACGCTGGCATCTGAGCACAGCATGGCAGGGTCTCTGCAGAAAGGAAAGTTCATGTGGCAGAAATAAGGGAGCTTCTCTTACAGCTTCCAGAGGATACTGAAGGCTTCACAGCAAGGGTGTAGTCAGGTTCTCAGGTGGAAGCAGGGATGTGGGTGGAACAGGATGCGTGACACCACCAGTACTCACTTGGATGCTGACTCACTTCCCAGATGAGAACTTGTGGCCCCAGATGTCTGCCAGCTAGGGGCTTCACAGGCAGTGTCTCAGTGGATGTCTGATAGTGTCTGTGAAGGAGGCCACTGCAGATATTGTGTGGGAGGCTGGATTCTAAAGTTACATTTTTGGTTTGGTTTTTTGTTTGTTGACATCTCTGGCTGTCCTGGAGCTCACTTTGTAGCCCAGGCTGCCCTCGAACTCACAGAGATCCACCTGCCTCTGCCTCTCCTGGGATTACAGGTGTGCACCACTACCACCTGGTTATTTTTTCCCATTTTATTTTTTATGTGCATTGGTGTTTTGCCTGCATGTATGTCTGTGTGAGGATGTTGGATCCTGGAACTAGAGTTACAGATAGTTGTGAACTGCCATGTGGGTATGGGGAATTGAGCCAGGTCTTTTGGAAAAGTAGTCAGTGATCTTAACCACTGATCCATCTCTCCAGACTCCTAACATGACACTTTTACAATGTGGCTGTTGATAAGTTTTTGTTAGTTGATTTTTGAGATAGGCGCTCTCTCTCTCTCTCTCTCTCTCTCTCTCTTCTTCTTCTTCTTCTTCTTCTTCTTCTTCTATACTCTTTTCCCTTTCTCCCCTTTCCTCTCCATAACCCACTAAATAAATATCCAATCTCACTCTGCATGGTGTACCTATCTGTCTCTCGCCAGCGTGTGGCTCCCTGCCTGGGACCAGCTGCCTTTGGAGACCTGTGGCATGGTCTCATGGCATGCCCATCCCATCCATCTTCTCTCATAGGACTGGCCGTCCCATTGAGGCCTCTCATCCACCACGTGGCTTGTCTGTGATCCGTGGACCACTGCAGCCACTCAGAGAATTGTGCCATCTCTGCCTGGGACTGGTTGCTCTCAGGACCCACTGCCCACTGCCTACCACAACTTCAGGGACCTGCTGCATGGTCTTGGGACCCACTGCCTGCTGCAGCCACTTGGGGATCTGCAGCATTTTACTTAATCCATTATAGTGGCACCATGGCCAGACGGCATAGCGTTAATCCCACAGGATAAGAATAAGACCACTACCACAATTTTAAGCCAAACTTGAAGCAAGTTTTAATTAAATACTGACCAGGTTAATAAATTCTGGCCAGGTCCATTCCAGGGTTCTCAGGAAATGGCCACGAGTCAAATCTTACAGAGACTTAGAAAGGCAACCCCTACAGCTAAACTCTGTCTCGAGATTAAAAAAAAAAAAAGAAGGCAACCAACCCCACAGGAGCACTGTATTTTCCATCAGGTACAATCGAGGACAAGCATTTATCCTGATATACATCCTGATGTACTTCCTGCCTGCATACACTGTGCCTCCCCACCATGCTCACTTTTCACCCAACCATGTACCTCTTATCTACATTTGATCAAGCAAACAAACTTGTTTGGAGGAGTAAAGACATGTGGCTCGTTATTTCACACAAACAATGGCCCACAAACAATGGCCTCCAGCATGTCCCACAGCAAGGGGCTTGCAGATCAGAAGCATTTTTGTTTCATGGATCTCTAAAGCATAGTCATTAAAACTTAAAATGCAGTTTTGGCTCTCAAAAGACCTCCCTCACACCAAAAGCCAGCATGCAGTTCTCAGGTATTAGAGAACAACTTCAGAAATGAATCTTTCAGCATAAACCAAATCTTCAAGTGACTGAAGTCCAGTTCATACTGCTGCTAGAGTTAAAGTCATGGTCTGTGCCATGGCAACCCTGACAGAGCAGTCCCAGCCTGATGATCGAATGCTTAAAAGAAATCCCACACTAGCTCAGAATTGAGAATTAGATATTTATTTAATTAAGGGTAAACTCACAAATCAGAATTCTCTGCTTGAATGGTGGACAGAGATCGAATCCAGCAATCCAACAATCGAAAAGAGCAACAGGGAGAGGCGGGGAGAAGAGGCGGACACAGGCTCTGCATCCGCATAGATAGTATAGGAGGCCATGCCCCAGTAGGTGGGTAACCACAAGCTGCAAGCCTCCTACAGCACCTCCCCCTTTTGTTTAAATAAGAGAGTTCTAAGCCTAAAACAAAATTATATACAATAAGAACAAATATCCTATCCTAACTAGCTTAAGTCTTGCATGATAAATAACTTAGCCAAGTCATGAGAGGAAAGTAACTACAATTATCTAGTCTTCAACCTCATCGAAGATCCAAGAAGGGAAATAATATAACTTGAAGTGTAAGCAGGAAGTTCAATCAAGTAACTTTGAAAATGTGCAACAAATGACAGAGACAACTAGCTACCTGGACAATTACCCAAAGTCTCATTTGCAATGCTGAAGCAACCAGCTTTGGCTAAGGCCTAGAATAACTGACAGACCAATTTCAATGGCAAGAAATTTTTCAAAACCATCTTACCCTGTCTTGGCAAGATTTGACAGTCCTGCTTATCCATTTCCAGATACTATGTATCTTGTCAGTGGTTGAGACAGGGGCATGTCTTTGCCCAAAGGCTGGTTTTGCCAAGAAGAAAACAAGCTCCAAGTGGAGTGTCTTAGGTGCTCAACCTTCTCTTGGGAAGAGATCAGAGCTGCCAGGAGCAATTGTGTCTTACTTCAATAGAACTCTAAGTTATTTAAATGCCATTTTCTATAGCTCTTTGAAGTAGTTGAAGATTATCTATCTATGCAGAATATAATCTCTATATATCTAAAGAACCTGATTAGTCTAACTATAAGTATGACAAACATAGATGACTATTGATCTATAATTCTTAATACCTATATAACTTAAAGGCTAAGACAATAAACAACTGTGCAATAAATGAGGACAATGACCTCCAAATGTAAACAATGTATAAGTATCTGGATCAGAGGTAGAAATGTACATTGCAAATTAATAAATTTATATCAATATAAAAAAAAGTTTTCAGCAGAGGTAGAAGCATGCATGCATACAGTATTCAGTATAATTTAACATTGTATCAATATACAAGAATCTATACCAATGTAATTGCCTATAAATAATAACTTACAAGTATTCACTCTACTATTACTATTATTAGTGTGAGTAAGCTCATACCAATCTATTATCCCATTCAATTTCACCCTTTTTTTTTTCAAAAAGATCCCAAAACCTATAAAATTTTCCCCCAACCCCCAACCCTATACCAATTACAATCAACTTCTAAATGATGTCCCTAACCAGAGGACAAACTTTACTAGGAGAGGGGACGTCATCCTCTAGAATTTCATCCAGCTGTCTTGAGGGTGACATTTTTTTCTATGAGATTCTGTGAAAGTAAAATGATGGTTAAGAACCAAGATTAATGTCTGGTATAATTGCAAATAGTCTCTGAGTATTTGGTGGAGGTCTGGCCAGAACATTGTAAAAATGTGCACCATTTCAGCCAACCAAGTTGGAACTGTCTTGTGCAGCTGGTACCCAAAACAGATCTTATAGTAGTACTATCAGCATAATGATATCATATCACCCAGGTGGAGTTGTTGTGGGGCCCCATCTTCTTCTTGGAAACTTCAAAGAATACTGCAGGAAAATTCATTGTTCATTGTGGAAAACTTAAGCATTATTTATATAGACATATACAGACATATATATTCAATGAAAGGTACGAT
>NC_022015.1:5085231-5091447 GCF_000317375.1 Microtus ochrogaster | reverse complement strand
GCTTCCATTGTGAGGTCAGCACATCCTTGAAATAAACCAGTTGATATAATTCAGAAGACTTTTCTATTATCCAATGTCTCTCTGCTGCTGTTATCCCTTTCTCATTAGTGTTAAGAAAATTCAAGGTTAATAAAGCATTATGTAATCTATTTCTGGGGGCATTTTCCACCCCTTTCTGTTTGTTTAACATATCCTTTATGGTTTGATTTAATCTTTCTATAACTGGATTTCTATAAAAGGATTATGTGGTATACATGTAACATGCTTAATATTATAATAAGCAAAAAACTGTTTCATTTTCCTAGAGACATATTCTGGACCATTACCTGTCTTTTTTTGCGCAGATATTCCCATGATGGCCATAACTTCTAAGAAATGTGTGATTACTGAATCAGCCTTTTCTGAGCTTAAAGCAGTTGCTCACTGAAAGCCTGAATAAGTGTCAATGGTGTGGTGTACATATTGTAATTTTCCAAATTCTGCAAAGTGGAACACATCCATCTACCAGATTTAATTCATTTGAGTACTTTTTGGGTCAGTCCCTGCAGGTAGCGGTGTTTGGTTATAGAAAGAGCAAATATAGCGTCTCTCTAGAATTTCCTTAGCTTGTTGCCATGTAATAGAAAGCTCTTTCTTTAAACCTTTGCTATTGACATGATGTTTTTTATGAAATTCAGAGACCTGCAACATGCTCCCAATCAATAATTGATTAATTTCTGCATTATCTTGGGCTAGAGGACCTGGCAGATGCATATGAGATTGGATATGTATTATGTATATAGGACAAAGCCTATTCTTGATTATGTCTTGCACCTGGATAAATAGTGAAGTCAATTCTGTATCATCTGGTATAAATTCAGCAGTTTTAATATGCAAGATAACTATCTCTGCATATTGTGAATCAGTAACTATATTAAGAGGTTCTTTAAAATCCCTTAGCACCATGAGAAAAGCATATAATTCTGCCTTCTGGAAAGAATTATTAAGGGCTTTGTTCCACCTTACTTAATTCTTCTAATTTGTAACCTGCCTTTTCTGATTTATTTTTATCAGTATAAAAGGTATGAGCTCCAGTTTTGGAGCATCACATATAATTCGGGGAAGAATTCACAAAGTTCTCTTTATAAGGTTAAGTCCATTGCTTTTGGCATAGTTGCTATTAATTTCTCCCCCCCAAAAAAATAACACAAGTTCTTTGCCATGGTTCATTGTCTTCCCATAACTTTTTTGTTTCATCAGTAGTGAAAGGCACTATAATCTCTGTTGGGTGTATACCTGCTAATTTACGACATCTCAATTTACCTTTTATAATTGATTCAGAGACTTTTTCCACACAAGTCTTTAATTTTTTACTTAGTTTATGTGGTAAAAAAGTGCCATTATAAAATAATATCATCCCTTTGTATTAAAATTCCTGTAGGTGAAATTCTGGAAGGTAATATGACTAGAATACAGCTAAGATTTGGATTTACCATATCCATATGTGCCTCCTATAATTTCTCCTCAACAATCATCAATTCCCTTTCTGCTTCAGCTGTTAATTCTCTGGGACTATTCAAGTCTTTATCACCATCTAAGGTTTTGTTTAAATGAATTATTCAATCAGGTGTTAACCCAACAGCCAGTCATAGACCGGAAATGTCTCCTAACAATCTTTGAAAGTCATTAAGAGTCCACAACCAGTCCCTCCTAATTTGTGCCTTTTGTGTCCTAATTTTCTGCAAACTTATTTTGTAACCTAGGTAACTGACAGAATCTCCTTTCTGTATTTTTTCAGGAGCAATTTGTATTCCCCATTTTGGCAAAACTTTCTTTACTTTTTCAAATATTCTTTTTAAAATATCCATGTTTGAATCATATAGCAAAATGTCATTCATGTAATGGTAAATTATATACTTAGGAAATTGTTTTTGTATTATTTCCATTGTCTGACTTACAAAGTATTGGCACAAGGTGGGCTATTGAGCATCCCCTGTGGGAGGATAGTCCATTGATATCTCCTAGTAGGATGAGAATTATTATAAGTAAGCACTATGAAGGCAAATTTTCCTCTATCCTTTTCTTGTAAAGATATAGTGAACAAACAATCTTTCATATCAATAACTATAAGAGGTCATCCTTAACAATCTTTCATATCAATAACTATAAGAGGTCATCCTTTTGGTAATAGGGAGGACAGAAAAATTCCAGATGTAGAGGGCTTATAGGTTAAATAACCTTGTTGACAGCTCTTAGATCTGTCACCATTCTCCATTTACCAGATTTCTTTTTTTTTTTAACAACAAATACAGGAGAATTCCAAGAGCTGGATGATTCTTCAATATGGTGAGCATCTAGTTGCTCTCATACCAGTTGTTCTAAAGCCTGCAACTTATCTTCAGCTAGAGGCCACTGCTTAACCCATATTGGTTTCTCAGTTAACCATTTTAAAGGTAGGGATGTTGATACCTCTAAAGATTTGCTAGTTGCTTTATGTTTTTGTAAAGCCTGAATGGCTGGTAACCTTTATTCATAGTACCTTACTATATCCTTCAAGTTCCTGGGACTGCAGAAATGTTAATCTTGGTATTCCATTGCTGTAGCAGGTCATGGCCCCATAAATTTATTGCAATATCAGCTACATATGGCCCCAGCTTCCCTATTTGACCTTCTGGCCCAATAAATTCAACTCATCTTGTGCTTTGTTTAACTTGAGATATGGTTCCAATTCCTAGTAATTGAACATCTGCCTCTTGAAGAGGCCAATTTGGATGCCAAGATTCTGGAGTAATGATACTCACATCCGCATCTGTGTCTATCTAGACAACAATTACAATGTCATTTATATATACTCTTAGCTTTGGTCTTTGATCATTTATAGAAGTTTGCCAAAAATATACGTTTCTTATTTCCAATTGGGATTTTTTACTTATCCTCCATGTTTATACCATTATTTAGAACAGTATGGTCTTGCACAGAAGGTTTTGGATGTTTAAATTTTCCTGGTGTGACATATTCTCCACAGTTACTGGGAATGACTGGGCCACTTTTGGCTTGGGGGCCTGAAAGAGGCCCCTCAAGGAGTTTCCCAATGGTATCAGGGTACCTTGTCTATCTGTTGTTAATCTGCATTCTTTGGTTCAATGTTGGCCTTTGCCACACATTCTACATATACCTGAAGACGAAGGTCTCCTATTTTTGCCATTCCCAGAGAAGATATTATTCCTAGAAATTCCTTGTTTACAATCCCTTCTCAGATGTCCTACCATAATTAAAACATTTAGTAGTTTGATGTCTCCTCATTGCTGTGGAAATCGCTTCTCCTACCCAAGATTCATCATTATAGCTAAACGTCTCAACATTCATTGTATGCAGAATACATTCATCCACAGGTGCTGATATAACCTTTAAAGGCTCAAGTATCTTTTTGCATTCTAAGTTTGTATTTTCAAAAGCTAGAGATTCAAAAATTACTCGCCTAGCATCTGGGTCTCTTACTCCTATTTGTACAGCCTGAGTTAATCTTTGTAAAAAGTCAGTAAAGGGTTCTCTCTGGCCCTGTTTCACCCTGGTATATGATTCAATTCTTTTTCCTTATTCTTGAATCCTTCCCCAAGCATTTAAGGCTGCTTTGTGGCATAGGGACAAAATTTGTTCATCATAAAGAGCTTGAACCTGTGGGTTGGCATAAGGGCCTTCACCAAGAATTTGATCTTGGGAAGTCTCAAGGCCTTTTGCTTTTCCATGTTGTTCTAAAATTCCAGCCTCCTCTCTGAAATAAATTCTAAACATCAATAAAGGTCCATCATCCAGAACTGCTAAAACTAACTGAAAAAAGTCATGAGGAGTTGCCCTGACATTAGAAGTCCAAGTCTTTATCATCTCCTTAACAAATGCAGAATGCAAGCCATAAGTTACAATAGCTTGCTTAATCTCTTTTAGATCATTTCTATAGGTATCCATCTACAACAGTTGGAATGTTAGGGATTTCCTTTGAATGGTCTGTTCCTGGGTAGTGCCTGGGTGGTCTCAGTTTGTGCTCTTTCTTAGAACCAGGCATTGACTTAGGGTAAACTACTGAGACTCAGGCCTCTATTGAGCTCATTATGGCTGGGTCCTCCATAAATAAGATAATTCAGATAATCAAATTAATCATGAAAACCTGGAAAAGGAGATTCATTCAATGTGTTGACACTGAGAAAGACAAAGAGATCCAGCTACATCCCTCCCCCTCTCCCCTCCCCCTCAAGTCTGTCTTTGGGGTCCTATCATGAAGGTAAATTTTATTTATTTCACTATTTTATAGTAGAGTCTATTGTGTAGCTCTTGCTATCCTAGAATTTACTCTGTAGGCCAGGCTAACCTCCAACTCACAGAGATTCTCACAGAGATTCTCTTGCCTCCACCTCCTGAGTGCTGGAATTACAGGCGAGTGTCACCTCGCCCAGCTCAGGATAAAGGTGAACTAGAAGGCAGGGTACATTCCTAATTTAGTAGTCCTAGTCACACTGTGGATCTGCCTGGCATCACCTCAGCCTCTGGGCTGTTGGCAAGCCAGTCTCTGAGAAGTCACCTGACAAGCCCTAAAACTTTCCTGGGGACAGGTTTTTTTCCCCTGGGGTTTTAGTATTTTGTTTTCCCAATATGAAGTCTGGGGAAATTCCAATTCTTTGAGTCCATTGTTTCACTAATCTTATAGCCAAAGGGAAGGACAAAGTGATAGGTTCTCTTTATCCTGGTCAGGCCCCTTTCAGTTCTCCAATCTTTGTTTTAAGACCTCAGTCTTGGGATGGAATAGTCCTGCATCTGAAACAAATATCACTACAGAACACAAACAGGAGCCAGAGATAACACTTTTAGTGTCAACAACTTAGCCTAAGAACCGTTTCTCCATAACTTATTAGCCCTTAGTTATTTTTGGAAGGGCTAGCACCAGCAACTCCATCTTGTTGGTTTTAGGAAGGGTCTCACTATGGCCGATACTGGCCTCTAACTTATGATCCTCATACCTGCATCACAGAATTTTCACTAGCACTCTTATACAAGACAAACTTGGTCACCCATGCTGAGGAGACCAACTAAAAGAACCAAATTATTTATGAAAAGTAGAACAGGAAAATGTATCCAATCCATTCAGAAGACAGACAGAGATTCAGTGACATCTCTAGTCCTTCTCCAGGGACCTAGGATGAGGAGAAAGGTTAAATAAAAGGCAAGAGATAATATCGTGAATTGGTTCCTGCAAAGGTGTGGTCCTTTCCACCATTGTCTCAATTCCAATCTTACCTGTAAGACATCTGACAAGTTGTGAATGTTCCCTGCAGACAAGTTCCTATGGCATTTGGATCCCTGTCTTTGACTTTTTTCCCCAACCAACATGGGATTTCCCAGGGAAATCCCTATTTCTTGGGGTTCACGGTTTCAATAATCTGATAGCCAAAGAGAGGCTCACAAGTGTCTATTAAAACACAGGTCTGTGTCTTTAGACTGGAATCAGGTCAGGCCCCCATGTAGCAGCTCACTTTGGAAGAAAGCGATGTTGACTGCTATGACTTGACAACCTCTCAGTGTGTGCTAGCTGGCACACATAACTGTGCATGTTCATCTTAGAACTGCCTTTGCTATATTGTTATGCCCAGATCTGCAAAGCCCCCCAAAAACCAACAAGGAGACCGAGTCCCATATATAAAAGCAAAGATCTTTTATTCTACACAAGTTTGCAAACTCGGTCTCTCTGTATGTCCAACGTATTGGAGTGATCAGAGAGCCCAAGCTCAGTTAGAGTTGGGTTTTTATTGTAGTAAAGGTGGGGGTGAGGGATTTCTAAGGATCTGGACTCTTGGTTGGCTGACATTTGTCTAGAGGTGTTCTGGTGAATGTGTGCTGGCAGATTACAATGGTTGGAATGGTCAATATTTTCTTTGGATGGTCTGTTCCTGGGTGGTGCCTGGGTAATCTCAGTTTAGGTCCTTCCTGAAACCAGATATTGCCTCAGGGTAAACTACCAAGCCTCTGTTATAAGCTTATCATGGCTGGAACATTAAGAACTTCCTTTGGATGGTCTGTTCCTATTAACCTTATCATGGTTGCGTCCTACACTATAGCAAAAGTTCTGATAAGTCATGCTATCAATTTTATCTTATTCTTGGGATTTTAGAATTTCCTCCCAGATTTCAGTCATCAAACTTTCAAAAATGTATTTTCGTTTTTTCCCTCAGAATATTTTTAGTAATTATT
>NC_022015.1:5082347-5083419 GCF_000317375.1 Microtus ochrogaster | reverse complement strand
ACAGGGTTTCTCTGTGGCTTTGGAGCCTGTCCTGGAACTAGCTCTGTAGACCAGGCTGGTCTCGATCCCTGTTTTAAATTTCACTGGTTAGTTAACTTGTAAATTCCATAGCTTAGAAGTTAATGTGAGAGGTGTTTGTAGGTTGATGTAAGGAATCTTGGACTTAAGTTCTGTCCTTGACCTAAAACTAGCAGCCATTCTGAATCACTGACACAAACACATGAAGGGTGAAAGGTGACATTTTTATGACAATATCAATGTGCTTTGATAGAAATAGGAATAGCCCAGTGGTTGTTGCTAGCCAGGAATGACACAGAAGGTTCTACTAGGAGTAGGTCATAAAAATGACCAACTTTTTGCCAAGTGGCCAAGAGAGAAACTTGACTCTTAGAGGTTTGGCTTATGTAAAATGTAAAATCTTACAGTAGTAAGCATAAACTACATTTTGGTTTTTTGGTTTTGTTTTTTCAAGACAGGGTTTCTCTGTGTTACAGTCATGGCTGTCCTAGAACTCACTCTGAAGTCCAGGCTGGCCTCAAATTCACAGAATTCTGCCTGTCTCTACCTTCCAATTGTTGGGATTAAAGGCATGTACCATCGCCACTCAGCTGTAAATGACTTTTTAATGGTTTGAAACTTTTTACATGAATCCATGGTTTCCACAATAACAAATAGCATTGTTAGTATTTATCAGTATTATTCTAAAAACTTGTAGATGTGAACTTGGTTCTTCAGATGACTAGTATGTAACTTGTTTTGTGACTGATTCTAATAAAGTGGCATCTGAGTTGCTCTCTGCCATGAAGAGTGAATCCCGGTCGGAATAAAGCAACATCATATAAAGGTTCGCTCTTGTATGCTCCACCGCATTCCCTGATTTCCACATGGACAGTTCCCTGCTTTTCATTTTCCATTCTTCTTTAAAAGGCTCTGTTTCCTTCTTGTAAAAATAAAAAGCACTTTTATGTTTTGTTTTGTTTTTCATTTAAACACTGCTTGGCCCTTTAGCTCTAGCCCTTACTGGCTAATTCTGATATCCTGATCAACCCATCTCTAATAATCTGTGAGCACC
>NC_022015.1:5076044-5079593 GCF_000317375.1 Microtus ochrogaster | reverse complement strand
GAGCTTCATCGTGTGTGTCTCAGAGAGCAGAGCTATACCCGCGTCCGCCCAGGAGCCAGGAGCATGGCGTCTCTCAGCACTTTTATGTTTTTATAAAAATGGTTGCATCTCTTAGAAATAACAAAATGTGTGAGCTTGCTTAGCATCCTAGTACTTGGGAGGCTGAGGCATGAGGATCAGGTGTTCAAATCTAGCTCAGTTTGAGGACAGAGTGAGCTACATGAGGCTCTGCCTAAATGGTGGAGGGGAAGGCAGCTAATTTCAACCAACAAGCATATAAAAAACACTTTTTAGGGTTGAGCGGTGGTGGCACATGACTTTTTCCAGGACTTGGGAGGCAGGCAGATCTCTGAGTCTGAGGCCAGCACGCTCTATAAAGCCATTTCTCTGGCCCCCAAAAGAAATATTTTTTTTTAAAGATAAAACATGATTCTGAAAAACAAAAAGGCAGTTCACGCTACTAAACATGGGATTACATGCTTCGTGAAATGAGTTTCAAGGAACAGGTCCCAGCATTGTTAATTTTGTACCAGTTCTTGTTAAGGCTCTCGACTCCTGATAACGATTTTGATTCTGTTTTCTCATTAGCGATTGTTCAGTGCACAAGAGAAGAGTAAATTGAATGTGATCACTATGGAAGCTGCGTTAGAATATACCTATAAGGACTATTAAGAGCAAATTCTGCAAAATAAGAACTGTTGAGGAGAGCAGCATCATTAAGAAAATTGAAAGAGGTGTATAAACGTAGATACTTATGAATTGCTCCAGGTGAAGAATCAAAATTTACACAGGTAAATCCCATCTAAACTTATCTTTTGTCTCAATATGCATGCGCATAAATTACTTACAAAGAAATTCAAGGTGAACTGGCTGCTCTGGGCTTTTTCTTTGCTGATCTGTCTAACCCAGTACGTGACAATCTGAACTGAGGCCATCTGACTCCAGGTGGTAGCAATTACTTCCATGCCACCATAACAAAATGCCTGACAGATTAACTTTACAAAAGGAAGATCTGTTGTAGCTCTGGGTTTCAGAGAGCTTCAGTCTGCGAAGATAGTGAAGGCATAGAAGGTGGCAGGAGCATAGGCTGCAGATCTCACCCATCACAACAAACTAGGAAGCAAACAGTGAGGCTGAGACAGGGGGTAGACTAGCGCCCCCAAAGGCCCCCTCCTAGTGGCCCACTCTGTCACCTAGGGCAAAGGCATCCAAAACTTGAGCCTATGAGAGACATTTCAGATTGGAACCATGACACAAGCCTACTGCTCTTCCCACTCTGACTTTCCCTTTAGCTGATGTCATCCAATGCCCAATCAGCTGAATACAGTTTGAAATTAAGTTCACAGTAACTTTTCCATATTTCCTTTGGCTCCAGATGTTTGGAAAATGTCCCTAGCAGGGAACCATAAGACTCTCAACTTCATGGTCTCTTTGCACCAAGCAAAAGCAGCTTCTGGACAATTTCGTTGAGTTTAATGTTGCTGAAGATTCTTTTCATTTTACAAAATGAAGTCAATAGAATGTAGCCTTTAGAATAGTTGTGTAATGTGTGAAATGCCCCACAGTCAATAAGAGTGACACGCACACCAGGAACAAAGTGAATATAAGCAACCTACTGTTCTGGTCTGGGACACTATCACCTTTACAGGACTGATGAGTGTCGTTATTGTGATTCTAACCAATACTATTAAATCTTTCTACCAAGTGGTCTCGTATATAACATTTCATATGACCCTCTCAATAAACCTATGGCATAGTTTGTATCTATTTTCTGGAGAGAGTAAGGATTTATGCAAATTGGCATATCCTAGCGCATTCCATCAATAAGTGGAAGCTACGTGGAACTTGACACAGATTCTAGCCAGATTCTGTGTCTTTCCACTGAACAGTGCTGTCGGGTGAATATGAGGACGTACTTCTAGGGCTGTCTGTTAACTTCAGGAGGAGTCCTCTCCCCTGTCTCAATGAGCATATCTTGCTACTGACAATTCAAGGATATGTTTGGTTTCATCTAAGTTTTATAACTCAACCTGCCTCAGAATTCTTTGTATTTCATGGAGTTTGGCTGACAAATGTGGAAGACAGATAACAGATGGGGCCAGGTAGCTCCCACTCCTCATGTTCACTACTGAGAACCCTGGGGCAAGGTGCATCAATCTGAGAGAGATAACAGAGAGTATGTTTCCCTCCACTTTAGATTCAACATACATTCGGGAGAGTGCATGCGTGTGCAGTGTTGGCCATGTGTGTGCAGTGTTGGCCCCTGAACCAGGCCTGTGTGTCCACAGTGTTTCTAGCACACGAAGGACAGAAGTGGGATCAACGATCCATTGACTCTAGTTAACGATTGGAAAGGGTTGTGAAAGATGTGTTTTAATTATGTCGCATCATGACATTTGTCAAAGTCAAGTATAAAACACAGAACTTGTGTGGCACATTAACTGGGAAGACCATATTATTTCCACTTCACAGTAGAAGGCTTGTAGCTATACATCTGTAGGACAATGAGAGAGTATAGAGAATCTAGAGGAGGGTGGGCTGCGAGGTACATGCCTCTATTTCCAGCTCTCAAGAAGAAGGGGCAGACCTTCTGTGACTTTGAGGCCATCCTGGTCCACATAGAGAGTTCCAGGCCAGTCATGATTACACAGTAAGACCCTGTCTCAACAAACAAACACATGAGAACATACAACACAGGTCTCAGTGGCCTGTTGAGCTCATGTCAAAGAAACTGAAACCTAAGACTTTTTTTTTCCCAATAAGGCTATGTTTGTTCTCTGCGTATGGGTACCAAACACACCAGCAAATGCTAATGACTCTGATTTGTTACGCCTTTGCTTCCATTCCCTTAAGAAACAGGGGAGTAGATGAAGTGTGAAAGAAATTTGGAATGAGGAACCATGGAGGGGGTGTTCTTTCTCTGGTCACAGAGAACTTTGCAGATGTATCTGTACATCTAGGTCTCATTTATCCAATAAAGACCAAAAAAAAAAAAAAGACTTTTCCAAGTGAGACTCGGAGTTTAAAATGTGACAAGACCAAGACAGCCTTTGCTGTATTAGGAGTGCATCATTCCCAGCATCCAGTTTCTCACCATTCCCAACAGTCTCTGCCACTAAAGAACTTTCTGTGCCAGCAGCGCAGGCCATCCTACCACTTTTCCAGTGCACACAAGCATGCGTGTAGAAGGCTGAAGACATGGGCAGAACTGAACGTTCATTGACAGAATGAATAAAAGCCACAAGTGGTATTTTATTTGTGAGGATGCTAGCATAGTTTACCTTGGAACAGTTCCATGAGTGTAGTAGATACCAGGATTTATAAGATTTACAACAGTTTCATGGGTTTGAAAAGATCTACGGTCTATTAAATGCTGCTCCTTAGAGAAACACACTAATAATAACCATCAATAAAAGTGTACAAAGCTGGTCTGCTGATATATGTCATCTAAGCACTTGGGACTCTGAGGCAGGGGTTTTCAAGTTTAAAACCAGCTTGACATATTGAGTTGAAAACCAGTCTGATCACTGGGTTTTGATCCTACTGCAC
>NC_022015.1:5059846-5075826 GCF_000317375.1 Microtus ochrogaster | reverse complement strand
TAAATAAATAAATAAATAAATAAATAGAAAACCAGCCTGAGTTACAAGAGCAAGACTCCAACAAGAGAAACAGGTTATGTGGAGAAAATAAAATAGAGGTTGCTTTTGGGGAATGTTCTATCACACTGTGAACCCCAAGTTAGCATTTGCGTTAATTAAACAAAATTAACCTTGAGTCAGGAAGTTGAGCTAGAGCATCAGAGGGCATCTGGAAGAGAGAGAGAGACCTACTGAAAGGGTGCTCCCTTTGGGAGATGCCAGCAAGGAGAGATGAACTCAGTGCAACTCAACCTTCCGAACTAGCAGGTTTTCACCTCAGCCTTTGATTCTCAAATTTTATTTATAAATAAAATAATAGAGATTTAGTTAAAGCTATCTTCAGTGGCAGCAGCAATGGCAGGACTAGTGCCTGCGGGGACAGAATTCCTGCCAGGCTGCAGCCTGAAAGCCCAGGCCACTGGCAGAGAAGCAGACCGGTAACCGAAAAATCTCAACTGCTGGCTGAAATAGCAGTAGATTAAGGCACAGTCACTGTGCCAAAGATAAAACAACAGATTGAAGAAATGTTTCAGTCAGTAAACTGCCTGCTGTGCAAGCCTGAGGACCCAAATCCCATCGCTGGCCACCATGTCAAAGCTGAGCATGATGGTATATGCCTGCAAACTCAGGTAGGGAAGAAAAGACAGGAAATGTCCATAGATTGCTTGCAAGTCAGACTAGCTAAGTCAGTGAGCTCTAGGTTCAATGAGATGTGCTGTCTCGAAAAATAGGGGGAATAATGATTAAAGCAAATGGCCATTATTGACTTATGACCCCTCTCTCTCTCTCTCTCTCTCTCTCTCTCTCTCTCTCTCTCTCTCTCTCTCTCTCTCTCCCCCTCTCCACACAGACATACACACACACACACACACACACACCATTAAGAGAACAAATAGACTATTACAAAAATAAGTTTTAAAATTCATTCGCTATTATTTTCTAAGTCACGTTAAACATTGTTTATTATCTTTAAGTACAAATAGGTTTGACGCTGGTGAGTGGATGCAGGGAGAAACATTTCTTCTGTCAGATCAAAAAGAGCTCAGAACTTTATAACCCATAGAGGAGCTCATGACAGACAAGTCAGTGGGTCAGCCTGAAGACAGACACTGTCCAGAAGATACACAACATAGGGCTCTGGTACCAATATTGAGTTGTGGATTTTATATTCAGCGTTCTTTAGAAAAAAAAGTGGGAGGAGTCAGCCATAGTTGAGCATTGCTGTAATCTCAGCACTGGGGAGATGCTGAGATGGGAGAACTTCTGGGAGTTTGAGGCCAACTTGGGCTACATAGCAAGACTCTATCTAAGGTAAAATTGTGAGACAAAGTGAGCTTTCAGAAGGTGTGTGTTCCATGTGCCTGTGTGCACATGTCTGAAATGGCCAAACTGTTCATACTAAGTGTATGCAGCTCTTTGTGATGCAGCAGTTCTTTTCCAACAATTTTCTTAAAAAATTAGGTGCGATCCAATCTACACACAAAGCATGGCGTTAGTGTTTTTCCAGTCTTGGAAAAGCTCTTGCTTGGTGTAAGTCCCACAGTCACAGTAGTTCCCAGAAGGGGAACAAGGAAACACTACCACTTTCAAACTGGGCCTCCCCTGAAGGCGAAGAACACAGCACATGGTCCTTTCTTTCCACAGCTGTAAGGGCTACACTAGGTTGGGTAAACCTGACTTCTGAGAATTTTAGAATATAATTGAAAAAAGAAAAGCTGAGGTTTTCAAAGCAAAAAAACGTCATGCTCAGCTTTTCTCTGCTACCACGCTATCAGCTTCTTGTACCCACATAGCCCTTAGCCTTCTAATCTCTCAGTGATGTCCTCCTTACTGCCTGAGATCCCACGGACTGATGATTTAGGTAAATTATGTGTCAAATCTTGCCAGTCATTTCTCCTATTTGTAAGAAGATCAAGTAGTCCTTTGAAAAGCAGCTGAAGGGCAAAAATATTGCCAATGCACACAAGTTTCCAGCGTAGAGAGCACTGGGTGACAAAGCCCAGCACACACAGCACCCACCACACTTCTGCAGAGCCATCGCCCGTCTCCTTCTCTTTCTCCTACCATCTGGTCAATCTTCAGTCTTCATGGCTTCCCAGCCTCTATGCACGATGTTCTCTCCATCCTTCCTCACTTCGTCTGATGGGAAAATCATCATCACCCTTGAAGCTACTGCTATGTAAGACATCTTCCGGAAGTCAGTCGCCCCCTGCTTGGAGCTTTTATAAGCCTTGCTCTTATCTCTAGGGGAACATTTGTCACATTATGTCAAACTATATGGCGAGTCTAAGGTCTGGGCCTTAATCATCTATTGATTAATGTAGCCCCTGGAGGGGAGGATATATTCAATGTCTTTTGAATGATGAAGAATTGCTTCATCATTGTCAAATGCTGAAATAACTTAATAATGCTGTTGACTTTCTTTTAGCTAAGTAAGTGTGATAGGAGAAAGAATTAGAGTATGATTATGTCAATTACCACAAGCTTACCCAAAGAATTGAAGAAAAAAATATTAAAATCAGAATGTTAAGCATGGCTTCAGTGACAAAAGTGTTTCCTTAACCATGTGCCTTTCCAGTTCTCCTGTCACCAGAACATCACGGGAAAACAACACAGAACCATGCCCACTTTGTTTCACAAGAGTTTGGCTTGTTTGCAGAACTCAGGGAGGGTAAATCAAGGTCCCTCATGCATAGGGGGCCTATATCCCAAGCGCCAGAAGAGTCATTTGAAAAGACCAAAAGAGACTTGAGGTGTGTAGTGGTGGACTCTTGCCTAGCACCACAGAGATCTCCATCTGGTTTCCAGCACAACAAAGGGGAAACAAGCCAGAAAGGATTTTATGGTTGAAAGGGTTGGTTATAGAACTCAATCCTTTACCATGCGGGAGCCTCATACAATGCCTGATGAATGCTCAGCTAGCTTTCACTAGAAACTTCCGTTGTTGGGAAATGCATTACTTCAGGAGGTGTGTGATTCCCTGTTCTGACAATTATAATGTCCAAATTAAGCCCAAATCGTTAGCCATCAACCGAGTCTGTCCATCCTTCCCAACTTCTTTTAAATTTCAGTCTTTGCTTCTTAAACCTAGGGCACAGCCCTCCTATAAGCTCTGTAGAGAACAATCTGCCGCTATATAATTATCCCAAGGCATTTTCAGTGCAGCTCAACTACTTTCATATGCTTTATTGTTCAAGTTTTCACCAAACTAATTAATGTCTTCAGGATATATTCAAATCTGTCTTTAAAATTTCTAAAGGAAAGCCTGGAGCATACTCCAAGTGAGACCTGCCCAGTGTAGACAGTTTCCTAGAACAGCAGTAACATGTGTCTAACATTCCTCTTCTCCTTTATTCCCTGCTGTTTAAACTCATACTCATCCTTACCTGAGCACAGTCGTACCTTGGCAACGGTTAGCAGCAAGAGAATAGATGAAGCCTGGGTGGGATCTGAGACAAGAAAACTGACCTGATTCTGAAAATGGCTCTCTAGCTGAGAGGCAAGTCACCTGAATAAGCTGCTGTTGTATCACGGACATAGAAGCGTTCTAGACAATGAGAAGCAACTGCTGACAGGAGGCAAGTGACGGCATCGGGTACTGTTAGAGGATCTCGATCATCAGTTGCAGAATGTGAAAATCAGGACTGAATCCTCAGGATGAGAGAAAGCATGAGGCAATTTGAAGTCAAGAAAACTAGGGTGGAAAGGACTACATTTTAAGAGGAAACTGAGGTAGTAAGAATTAAAGAGGCTTGGGGGGTCATAAGGTCATTGAATTCCACCATTTCCACTTTTATAAGCATAAACTGTGTAAAAAAAAAAAAAGAGCAGGCTTCCCAGGGATATGAGTAGAACAAACCCTCATATCAAGGCTAGGGAAGGTGATGTGGGAGTGTCATATATCAATCTGTTGATTTCATTGGTTAAGCAATAAAGAAACTGCTATGCCCTGATAGGTTAAAACATAGGTGGGAGGAGTAAACAGAACAGAATGCTGGGAGGAAGAGGAAGTTAGCGCAGAGACGCCATGCACCCCTCTCCTGGGCAGACGCACGCGATGAAGCAAGCCGCCAGGTCAGACATGCTGAATCTTTCCCGGTAAGACCAAAGCTACACAGTTTATTAGAGATGGGTTGATCGGGATATCAGAATTAGCCAGTAAGGGCTAGAGCTAATGGGCCAAGCAGAATGGGCCAAGCAGTGTTTAAATGAATACAGTTTGTGTGTTGTTATTTCGGGCATAAGTTAGCAGGCGGCTGGGGTGCTGGGGATGCAGCCCCGCCACTCCTATTACTACAGGAAGGCAATCCAATAGAATCTGAAAAGAGCAGCTGGGCAAAAGAGCCAGAGACACCTCCACTCACAAGAACACAAAGCTAGCCGGGCAGTGGTGGTGCACGCCTTTAATCCCAGCACTCGGGAGGCAGAGGCAGGTTTTGGAGTAGTTAAAGGCATGCACTGCCCAGCTAATAGTTGTTTTCCAGAAGTACTTAGACCTTGAATAAATCATTATGGAAAACAGTGATTGTTTTCTGTCATCTATAGAGGTTTTTTCTAGAGGTATTTTACAGATTGTCTTATTTAGGGTTTCTATTGCTTGAACAAAGCACCATGACCAAAAATTCAAGTTGGCCAGAAAAGAATTTATTTGGTTTACACTTCAGCATTTCTTTTCATCACTGAAGAAAGTCAGGACAAAAACTCAAACAGGGCAGGAACCTGGAAGCAGGAGCTGATGCAGAGGTCATGGAGGGAAGCTGCTTACTGGCTTGCTTCCCATGGCTTGCTCACCCAACTTCTTTTTTTTTAAAATATATATCTATATTTTAGTATTGGAGGGAGGGAGTAGAAAAGAAAGCAGCCCTATACTGGGCCCTAGTCAGTGGCAGCTTCTTGTTCCATAAGGTTAAGGAAGACTTTGAGGAAATAAAAGTTGTTTGGAAAAACCCAAGTGTAATTGCTTTGTATGCTGTGATGGGTAGGAGAGATGAAGTGAAGTGTGAAGGCCCCTCACACCCTCCATCTTGCCTCAGACTGTGTCCTGGAACCCTGGGGTGGAGAAAATGCTACTTTCATTCCTGCTTTTTGGGATTGTTGACAGCCACATAGTGATAGAGAGCCACAAGCAAGAAAAGCGACACGCCCAGCATGTTGGCGAAGATGGCGAGCTGCGTGCCGTTATCATCCAGACCAGCTCCACTGGGCTCCGATGCTACCGCTCGCTGTACAAGCTCCAGGTAGCTCAGCCCAACTTCTTATAGAAACCAGGACCAGCAGCCCCCGGATGGCACCACCCACCATGGGCTGGACCCTCCCCCATTGACCACTAAATGAGAAACTGCCTTACCACCGGATCTCATCGGGGCATTTCATCAACTGAGGTTCCTTCCTCTGATGACCCTAGCTTGTGTCAAGTTGACACACAAAACCAACCAGTACACCAGTACACAGCCTTTGTATGACTTTGGTCACAAGATGGAACTGGTAGACCTGGAGTGGCTTGCATTAATGGGTACTGCACACATTACACAATAAGTACTAACATTGCAGAGGTATGATGCTTTCCTTTGGAAATCAAACAGATTAGATCATGGCTTTGGTATGAGGAACTTGTTTTTACCCCTAAAACAACTTTGTGTAACAATTAATAAACAGGCCTTTGCACAGCACTTCGAGGTTCAATTCATAGGAACTTGCTCTCTGCTTCCAGAGAGCCTGAATCACATTCTGGAGTGACCCTCTTTCTTCGACTGACCCTTGCAACACAGAACCTATCTATTTTAGGTCTCTGGGCTATTCCGGCCATTGAGGCCATGTCACTCATGGGCTCTCTCTCACGGCATGGGACCAGTCGTTGGTGGGCCACTGCCACAAGTTCTGCGCATCCATCGCCCCAGCACATCTTGCAGGCAGAATAGAATGTAGGCCAATGGTTTTGTGGCTGGTTTGGTGTCCCAGTGCCACCACTGGAAGCCTTACCTTGTTACAGAAGTTGGCCGGCTCAGGCTCCATGCCCTCCATTACTAGGAATCCTCCTTTAGCGTCAGCCTCATGGATGCCTGGGAGTTTCTCCTGCCTAAGGTTTCCACATTGGCCCTCAGATACCCTCCAGTTTCTCCCTGTATCACTCCCTGACAACCTGGTCCCTCCTGTACCTATCTCAGCCTGCCCCAGTCCACCCACAAAATCTATTCTATTTCCCCTTCCCATGGAGATCCATGCATTCCCCCTTCGAGTCCTCCTTGTTACTCAGCCTCCCTGGGCCTTTGGATTACAGCATGGTTATCATTTACTTCACAGCTAATATCTACTTATAAGTGAGTACATACCATGTTTTTCTTTCTGGGTCTCGGTCACCTTACTCAGGATGATTTTTTTTTCTAGTTCCATCTATTTGCCTGAAATTTCATGATGCCATTTTTTAATATTCATGGTGTGAATATAAATATACTACATTCTATTTATTCATGTCCCATGTTGAGGGACATCTGGGTTGTTTCCAGTCTCTGGCTATTATGAATAACAGTGCTATGAACATAGTTGAACAAGTATCTTTGTAGTAGGATGGAATATCTTTTGGGTATATGCCCAAGAGCGGTATAACTGGGTCTTGAGGTAGATCAATTCCCAATTTTCTGAGGAACTGCCATATTGATTTCCAAAGTAGCTGTACAAGTTTGCACTCCCACCAACAGTGGAGGAATGTTTCCCTTACTCCACATCCTCACCAGCAAAAGCTGTCACTTGTGTTTTTGTCTGACCATTCTGACAGGTATAAGATAGAATCTCAAAGTAGTTTTGATTTTCATTTCCCCTATAGCTAAGCTAAGGGTGTTGAACATTTCTTTACATGTTTCTCAGCCATTTGAGATTTCTCTATTGATAATCCTGTTTAGATATGTACGCTATTTTTAATTGTATTATTTGGTTTGTTGATGTCTAGTTTCCTGAGCTCTTCACATATTTTGGTTTTTAGTCCTCTTTTGGATGTGGAGTAGGTGAAAATCTTTCCCCATTCTGTAGGCTGCCACTTCCTGTTGATGATGTGCTTTGCTTTACAGAAGCTTTTCAAAGGTGTCCTGGGGTCCCATTTATTATTTGTTGATTTTAGTACCTGTACTATTGATGGAAGGCTTTTAGATGGGTTCTGGGTCCTGAATTCAGGTCCTCACGCTTGTGCTTTTCTTCAATGAGCCATCTCCCTAGCCTTATATACATTAAATATATATGTTTTCAATGAGCCATCTCCCTAGCCTTATATACATTAAATATATATGTTTTCAATGAGCCATTTCCCTAGCCTTATATACATTAAATATATATGTTTTCAAAAAATATGTTTTGGAAAACTGATCAAAGGTGATATGAATTGGTTGGAAATGGCTTGTAAAAAAGGATGATTTCTTAAGGAGACAAGTGTATGTATTTATAATATGGCTATAAAGATAACAAATATAGTTTAAACTGTATTTTTAAATACTGGAATAATTTTATCATAAATATTTGGAATCAAAACTTGTGAGCAGCAAGGCCTGGTAGCAAATGCCTTTAATCCCAGCACTCATGAAGCAGAGGCGGGGGGGGGGGCCTATGTGAGTTTGAGGCCAGACTGGTCTACATATTGAGTTCTAGGCCAGACAGGGTTACATAGTGAGACTCTGTCTTGGATATTTAAAATATATAATATATATAAACTCAGTATCATCAGTTATGTCAGAATTTTCTAGGCATGGTGCTCAGTATTTGCTGCAACTCCTTTTGTAGGTCCTTTATCCAACACCTTGCTCTTTTTCTTCTCTTATCTAATTATCTGAAACTCTAGTGGAGTAGGCACCGCCCAATGAGGGTACGCGGCTGCCCGGGTCCTATGGTTGAGATCCAGAGACCTGGGCGTGACATCATCTTTAACAATAAAATGCTCCCTGGGTGAGCCAAGGCCTACATAAGAAATGCAGATCTGAGGAGCTGCAGCCCGGTTCATCCACCATCATCTCATTCACTGCAGTGTGATACAACACCAGTCGGTGGCACTCCCGAAGGATCGTCTCTGAAGTCATCGCATGGTAAGGCCACCTCTTAATTGCCCTTTTAGGTTCTGTGAGATTTAGATAATTGAACAAGGTTTTAATACCATTTTCTGCCAACATTATGCTATTTTTATTGTAAACTGTTAAGGGGAGATGAATTTTGCTAAATATAGCAATAAAATAAATGTATGGTAAGAAAGTCATGAATCATCTATTCTTATGATGAAAGCTTCTTGCAAAACCACCTGAAAATGCAGAAAATTGATGAATATTAACATGATACACTTTAGCGACCTCATTATTATTCAAAAATTTGGAATAAAAAGCAGGCTGGTAGAGAGACGATGTAATGTAAAAAGTTAACAATAATTTATCATGTGGAGTGTATGTTTATTTTCCTGTTGGGTATTTTTATCTATATTTTAAATTCTATGGCTTCTAAGGAGCTTAGCCTGCATACTAAGGTTGCAAAATTTTCCTTTCACTTTTGAATATTCATGGCTTTTACATAAAGAACAGCATTTTCTAATTTGAAATTGTGCAGGCATTTAAGGATGCTCCACGGTCTTTCCAGCTTTTTTCATGGCATCCCTATATAAGAAGTCTTTCCTCCTCAAAAGAACAAGAAATAAAACAGAGATGTCACTAGGTCACCTGAACTGATGGGACTAGACATCAGTGCTCCTGTCCTTGTGCTCCAGTGCTTGTGACTGAGCCCAGATTTTCCCATTACTCCATCCATCCATAACTGTGCAGTGTGCAGTGATGAGAAGCAGAGCAGACTAGAAGGTCTCATGCTTCTGTTAAGGATGCAGTTTCTTTTTTACAAAGAAAAATAATTCCTATTGTGTGCATAACTTAAAAAGTAGAATAGTTACTATTTTTTAAAGGTGCTACTATAATAAATCTCTGCAACTGTGGACCTACAGATTAAGCCAAAAATATACATATTGACTTATGAGCAAGAAGAAAGAACTAGAAGTTATACTAAGCTGTAACTGTTAAGTTGAAGTCATAAGATGCAGACACTCATTAGTTAAGGGTCAAAGTTCCAAGAACAAGATATACGAAATTAATTGATTTTAAATGCATTGCCATATTTGTGTGTGTATAATCACACACATGTGGATATGTGGGTGCATATGAGGCCAGAGGTCAATGTTGGATGTCTTCGTCTCTCATTCCCCGCCTATTTTTTTTGAAATATTCCCAATACTGGAATTACAGGTGCACTGTTGCTGTGGGTGCTGGGGTCTGAGTTCAAGTCCATGACTGTCCAGTAAGCCCTTTACTACCTGAGCCTCCTCCTAGCCATAACACACATTTTTGTCATTGTAAGAGGTGTGTACATTATTAATAAAGACATCAAAATTAAACCTTATATTTGGACATGGGGACGAATGCCTGAAACCCCAATGTGCCAGAAACCAAGGCAGGAGGATTGTAACTTCAAGGTCAGCCTGGGCTACATAGCAAGATCTCATGATAAAAATAAAACCCAACAAATTTAGTATTTATGGCTGTTTGTGATAGTATCAAATAATCATGAAAACAGTGTTTGCTTACTAAATAGTAATAATTTACCTAATTAATAGATTAGTGAATTTCAAGAATATCACAAACACGTAGGAATAGCCAACATAAAAGAGGGAAGAAATAGAAAAAAAAATTCTTCACTCATCACGTGCTTAAAATTTCATGTTAAAGTTTGCACAAGAAATTCAGAAAACTACCTAAGAAAGGCATGTAGCCAACGTCTCTAAGTCATGGGTGCCTGTTATATTACTAATGTATCCATTATTTAAAGAGGCTGATTCCAAAGACACATGAAAAAACAGCTCAGCTGAACACTGCGACATCGGCTAACTGCTGATTGCTTAAGTGGTTGTGAACAACTACTACCAGGACTAGAACGCTGACAGTACTCTAAACTTTCTCAATGTTGCTTCTGCTTTTAGTAAAGACGATGTCTGCAACAGCAATGGCTAAAGTCATGATCGTCATGCTGGCCGTCTGTCTTCTTGCCCAAATAGACGGGAAACCCGTTAAGTAAGTGCTGCAGCCCGTGCTGCACTGGGGAGACGTGGACTTGAGGGTCTGTGGTAGGTTTTTATGATGCGGGCATGAGGAGCTGATGGCGTGGTCCTCTCTTTCTCTTTTTTCTAGGAAGCGAGCTGTCAGTGAAATACAGCTGATGCACAACCTAGGCAAGCACCTGGCCTCCATGGAGAGGATGCAATGGCTGAGAAAGAAGCTGCAAGATGTGCACAATTTTGTCAGCCTTGGAGTCCAAATGGCTGCCAGAGATGGCGGTTTCCAGAGGCCCGCCAAGAAAGAGGAAAACGTCCTTCTTGATGCCAACCCGAAAAGTCTTGGAGAGGGAGACAAAGCTGATGTGGATGTATTAGTTAAGGCTAAGCCTCAGTAAAGGGCAACATCATATACTGCTATCTTTTCAAGCTCTCTGAAGATCGTCAAGTGCTAGCTAATACTTCTGTAATTAAAAATCTGGAGTTTTTTTATTCCACTTTTACTCATTTAAGGTCTCTTTCAATGATTCCATTTCAATAAGTTCTTTTTAAAATATGTTACTGCAGAACTTATAAGAGAATAAATTACACATTTCCACTTCTCTCTTTAAATACAAAATAAAACTTTAGTGATCATGAATCAAATAAGTAGTGTTTCTTACTTGCTTTTTGTTTGTTTATTTGTTTTTTATTTTAATATAAATATTGGTTTTCCGAGACAGAGTTTCTCTGTAGCTTTGGAGTCTGTACTGGAACTAGCTCTTGTAGCCCAGGCTGGCCTCGAACTCACAGAGATCCTCCTGCCTCTCCATCCTGAGTGCTGGGATTAAAGGCGTGCACCACCACCCAGTGCATGTTTCTTACTTGTTAAAACTGTCCCTCAGGGCTGGAGGGCTGGCTCAGAAGTTAAAAGCATGTACTGCTCCCTCAAATGTCTTAAGTCGGTTCCAGGATCTGCATCAGGTGGCCCACAGTCACCTGTAAGACTAATTCCAGGAGGATCCAATGCCCTTGACCTCTGCCGGTGCCTGAGCTCGTATACACACACTCACATACGTATAAGGAATTTAAGTAACAAAAATCTGAGTGAATCCCATATCTCTTGTCACTATGTATCCCAAACAGTTTTATTTGTATGGGTTTGTAAAACAACACAAGAAAACATTTCCTTAACTCATTTAGCAAAGTTTGATATTTTGAACATTGTCTGTTTTTAATTCCAGAGTGCTAGATCTCCAAGTTCACAATAGCTGTGCACTGTTTTCCCCTTCTTTTCAGAAAACCCAATGAAATACTTAAGAAACAGGGTAGAAAGTGGTCTAAGATTAGACCACAAAGCGTTTGCCATTACACAAACTCGGTGTAACCAGCATTAGCTCCTGGGAAATAAAAAAGGGAAGCTTCTAAAGTGATTGCAATGTCTAAACAGCAGGCCAGCTCAGCACTCTGCTAGTATACAGCACCAGGGTGAAATGGTAGGAAACACCAGGGATTCCAGCTAAAAGGCATCCCTCCATCTGGAAGATTCCAAGAGATCCACATAGACGCTTCGCAATTTACTGTTTTAGAATTAGTTTCTTTTCTTCACCTTTGGATGCTTTGGTAATTTCATTATGATTTCAAAGCATTTAGATAGTATTTCTCCCTCATCCTGTTTTCAACTACTCTAGGACCACGCAACCCCCCATTCTCTTTCCAATATCATGTCTTCCTCTTCCTCCTCTTGTATTTCAAGTTTAACTAGTCCTACTGGCGGGGACATGTCTGGAGGGTGCCATCTACTGGAGCATGGGTAACCTAACACAGGTTACGCCATAGAAGAAAACAGACTCAACCGCTCCAGGAGCATCAAAGTCAAAGATGCCTCAGCTAGGATGAAGGCAGGGGCCGGGGGGGGGGGGGGGGTCTCGTGTGTCCCTTCCCTCTTTACTCTGCAGCACTGACTGGCTTGATCTCGCACAGTTTTTATGCTGGCAACCCCAGGTTCTATGAATTCATGAGTGAAATAGTCATGTTCAGAAGACATTTTGCAACAGCCTTCCCATGCCTCTGGACTTTCCAATCTTTCTGTCTCTCGCTTTTCTGCAAGGTTCCCTGGCCTTCTGAAGTGAGGAGGTGAGATATATGTCCTATTGGGGACTGAGAACACCACAGTTAACTATTCTCTGCAGTTTGGCCTGTTGTGATTTTCTCTGTTAGCCACCACTGCACAGAGAAGACTCTGATGAGAAGTGAGAGCTGTACTGTGGGTATAAGAATTTAGAAGGCAGTTTTGATACTGTGTCCCTTTAATAAAATAGTGGCCGTGGGGCCTAGGACCTCCCTAACCACAGGCTCTTAGCGAGGTTTATACCATTACACAGGAATTCCCTCATGTAGAATGGGATGTTAAGTCCAATTAGGAAGCTGTTGGCTACCCAATAGCATTCATGACACTATAGAACCAATGGGCATATCCTGTCAGGCCACAGATTATTGGTGCTTGCAAGAGACACGGCTGAGTGGGACCTTTTTTTTTTTGGACCTTTTTTTTTCTCTGCTAGGAGCCTGCTAAGCACATTCCAGCACTATGGAAGCTAGTCAGAAAGGATGATGCTGCCAAGTGAGTATCAGCTTGGTTTCTCTGTATTCTGTCATCGAACTGTGTGGTGCCTTCAGCAATGGGGTCTTACCGTCACGCTCTGGAGAGTAACCAGGAGCAATGACTGTAACTATATGCTTTGATGGCTGTTTTTATTTGTAAAGACCTACCTTTTACTTAATCTTTAATTTTAATGTTTCTTTTCATTATAAACCAAAATATTTTTTATCTTGTGTTGTTTGAAGTTTTACTCTTTTGGCTTTCTGGGCACCCAGTTCCCAAATAAATCATACACACAGATGTATTCTTACCAATTAATGTCCAACCTTAGCTTGGCTTGTTTCTTTCCAGCTTTTTTTTTAACTTAAATTATCCCATCTACCTTTTGCTCCTGGGCTTTTTCCTTTTCTTACTAATGTACATCTCACTTCCACTCTTACCCCATGGCTGGCTCGGTGTCCGGGTGTCTGGGCAGTTGGGCGGCTGGCCCCTCATGTCCTCCTCCCTTGTTCTCTTGTTGTTTGCTCTCTCTCTCTTCCAGCGTTCTCCTTCTATTTATACTCTGCCTGCCAGCCCCGCCTATCCTTGCTCCTGCCTTGCTGTTGGCCATTCAGTTCTTTATTAGACCAATCAGGTGTTTTAGACAGGCAAAGAATCAAAGCTTTACAGAGTTAAACAAAAGCAGCATAAACAAAAGTCACACACCTTAAAATAATATTCCCCAGCAATCTTGTGTTCTTTCTTTACATTCCTTTCTGAAAACAAAATATTTTTTTCTAGCTGGGCTTGGTAGTGCACAACTTTAATCCAAACACTTGGGAGACAAAAACCAGGAAGATCTCTGTGATTTCAAGGCCAGACTGGTCTACAGAGTGAGACCTTGTATGTGCGTGTGTGTGTGTTTCTATATTTAAATTTTTAAGTTAAAACATAATCACATTGTTTTCCCCTTTCCCTTTCCTCCTTCCACCCCTTCCCATGATTTCAAAGTTATGGCCCGAATGTTTTTACTGTGGTTACACACATGCATTCCTAAACATATAAATACAACTTGTTCAGTCCATGTCGTATTACTTGTATGTATGATTTCAGAGTTGACCACTTGCTGTTGAATATCTGGGGCTCTTCCTTCCCCGAGGAAGGCAACTACTCCTACAGCGTTTTTTAGCTGTCTTTCTCTATGGTTGGGGCCCTGTGAGATCCCCTTCCATCTTAGCATGTCTATTGATGCCGTCCTTGTTCAGGCCTTGCTTAGGCAGCCATGTTGATGAGACTTCATGCGTGTAGCTTCTCTGACATTCTCAGGTGAGGTAATGTCAGAGCTTCCCGTTACTCTGATTTACCACCTTTCTGACCCTCAGCAGCTATGATCCTTCAGCTTTAGATGAAGGAGCTGTGTTGCAGATGTATCATTTAGAGCTGGGCAACCGTATGGCTACTTGTTCTCTGTGTTTTGATTGGCTGTGGTTTTCTGAAATGATCATCTGTTGCAAAGAGATGTTTCTTTGATGAGGGGTTAGATACTTATTTGTGAGTAGAAGGAAAAATAATTAGAATATACTTAAGAATTACTCTGGTTTAATAAAATGGCAGTTATAGGTTCTCCCCAAGATCTATGACCTCAATAGCCCTGGGTAATTGGCTAGGTTTCCAGTATCAGGCATGGCTTCCCTCTTTTTGAGCAGACCTTTAAAAAATTGCTGTATTTGATGTAAATTAAAAAAAGATGTAACAGTTTCTTCAAAAGTCAAGAATCACTCTCTAAACTGATTATTTTAATATTAATAAAGGGCATTTGTTAGCTTGGTTTACATGCTAGGTGGTAGGTAATCCAACCCCGGGCTGCTGCTACTGAAACACCTGCTTCATCTCTTTCACAGGGAACCTAGTGAGGCTCCCTGCACAAACCCTGAAAGCTAGGCCCTTCAGTGGCATGCTTGGAAGATGGGTTCTCTTTAACTTGGGAGAAGCCTATGGGCAAGTTCTACAAACCTTTAAGTATTAAAGAAGTCTAGAGATGGCTATCAGTCTGCTGGAAAAACTGAAAAGCTAGTTAGCTGCTCAGCGCAGCCGCAGACTGGTCGCCTTAGCAATACCAACATGGCGCCGAAGATGTGGAGGATTCCCGGAGGGCTGCTGGCCTTTCATCCACGTTGGAGGGTGAAAAGATTCCCACGTCAATGAAGGATGGCAGTGGTAACAGGAGAGGCACACGACAGGTGCATCAACAAGAAGCAAAGGTAGGCGCGGGACTACTTTCTTCTCGGACTTCTTTACACCTGGGCCGCTGCAGGGCAGAGCTGCCCACTCTATGGTCAGGTCTTCTCCCTTCAATTAATCCTTCCAGGAAATGTCCTCCTAGCCCTGCAGAGGCAAGTCTTTTAGTTGAGAACCAGAGTCACCACCACAACTCTTTCCCTTTGTCCCAGAAAACAAACCCTTTTCTCAAGCCCACAGCTTCTGTCTTTCTCTCCTGGACAGAGGCTCCTCTCCTTGAGACAAGGGAGTTCTGGCCCCCGGGGCTGGAGAGAGGAGGGGATCTTTCAGCACAGAGTTCTATGGAGTTGAACTCACAGCTATGTATACCTCCGCACGACGGGGTCTGTCGCATTCCATCTCAGGTGGTGGAGGGGCTGTGACAAATTGCTGGCAGCAATGGATGCTAGGGAGAGCAAGTAATTTTTTTCAGTTGCCTTTCTCTGCCTGTCTCCCTCCCCATTGTTTGAGATTCTGTGTATGCTACACAAACACTCTTCCACTGAATTAATCCCCAGCCCTAGAAGTAATCTTTCATATCCCTAACCTCTCCATAGGCAGTATTTGTTTATCTTCTGTTCTTTATGCACTTCATTTTATCACTGTGGATTAGCAGTCTGGATCTCAGTATTCTTACAAGGGTCTTGAACAATAAATACACAACGTTTGCAGAATATGGTTAGAAATTCTCTGTATTTGTTGGATTTTTCTGCTCTGCCATTAGATGGCAGTGTACAAATTTAGAAATATAAAGAGGGTTTTAGTTTTTCATTTTTTTAAATGATGCTAGAGAGTGAATGTAGAGTCACTAAGCTACACCGCTCGTCCCAAATCCCAGGTTTTAAAATTGAAGTAGGATGTGGACAATGCACCTTAGTTGTCAGAGTACCTGGCTAACAGGCATGAAGCCCTGGGTTGTAGCTCCAGCATGGTACAAAACTGAGATTACAGTGCCTTTCATTACTTTTGAAATAAAAAAGTTATGGGAAGACAATGAACCATGGCAAAGAGCTTGTGCTAATTTTTTGGGAGAAATTAATAGCAACT
>NC_022015.1:5058077-5059622 GCF_000317375.1 Microtus ochrogaster | reverse complement strand
AGTGAGGTGGAACAAAGCCCTTATAATTCTGTCCAGAAGGCAGAATTATATGCCATTCTCATGGGGCTAAGGGATTTTAAAGAACCTATTAATATAGTTACTGATTCACAATATGCAGAGATAGTTATCTTGCATATTGAAACCACTAAATTTATACCAGATGATACAGAATTGACTTTGTTATTTATCCAGGTACAAGACATAATCAGGAATTAGCTGTGTCCTATATACATAACACCACACATCCAATCCCATATGAGTCTGCCAGGTCCTCTAGCACAAGGTAATGCAGAGATTGATCAATTATTGATTGGAAACGTGTTGCAGGCCTCAGAATTTCATTAAAAAAATTATTTCAATAGTAAAGTTTTAAAGAAAGTTTTCTATTACATGGCAACAAGTTAAGGAGTGATATAGGAGGGTCTTCTATCTATCTGTTGCTTTCATTGGTTAATTAATAAAGAAAACTGCTTGGCCTGATAGGTCAGAACATAGGTAGGCGGGGAAGACAGAACAGAATGTAGGGTTAAGTCAGCCCCTTTAGGGCGGGTTTGCCTGGGGCAGTTGTTTACGGATAAATGGAGCGCGCAGAGGCTGCACGCTCTCTTTCTTTCCTACCTCCTGTGCTGCTCGGGAACTTCGGTTCTGTAAGTTTTATTTAATCATTAGAATTGTATATATTCTTTAATATTTGCCTGCATTTATTCACGCCAATACACTTGGCGCCCGCTCTGTGGGGCATTGTGGTTACCCACCCCGGAGGCTCGCTCCCAGCGGCACCTTGCCCCAGAGGTCTCCCTGGACGCGCAAACTGGCTGCGGAAGCAGCTGAGATTCTAAGCGACTCGATCTTTCCCAGTGCCTGCTAAAAAAGTCAAATGAGATGGGAGTATTAGCACTCCCCGGCCCCGCCCTGCCTGACAGTGGCACAAGCGCCTCTGTAACAGCGCGAGCAGTCTCTGTCCCCCCCCCCACCTCCGCAGGCGCTCCGGTCACATGACAGCGGCCCTGCGAGCCGGCATCCCTTTGATTTGGTTACTTTGGCAGCTTTTCTTTCTGTTCCCTTTCTGGCCCAATTGCTATTTATCAGCCTGCTGTCTACTTCAAGTTTTGTCTTTGAGTCATTTATTTCAGACTTAGGCCATGTGAACTCAAGTGGACTCTTTTGCCACCACAACCGGCTACGCCATTCGCCACCACTGGCAGGAACAGGTCATTGCAGGTAAAAGAATTTTTCTTTTATAAATAAAATATAAATAAATAAAGGGTCTGAGAACATGACCCTTTTACATTTCAACAGCTTTTTTGAGAGTACCATGTGGGAGATTTTACAAGAGGTGTCTATCACCCCACATCTATGGATATTTCTGGGGTTAGTAGTTTTCTTTGGCACTATATGTTTTGACAATAGAAATACAATCAAGTCTCTTAAGGCAGAGGTTGAACGTTTAAAAACTATTGAGAATGATAACAATCTTCTCAAGAATCAGTTTGAAGTTCTCCAGGAAGAAAACAGATCTTTGTTTAACATGACTCGGTTAACTGA
>NC_022015.1:5034337-5040345 GCF_000317375.1 Microtus ochrogaster | reverse complement strand
AAAAGGAAAAATTGCATGGTATAATAGATTAGTATGAGCTTAGTCACACTAATAATAAGTGAGTAATAGAGTGAATACTTGTGAGTTATTATTTATAGGCAGTTACATTGGTATAGATTCTTGAATATTAATAAAGTTAAATTACATTGAATATTGTATGAATGCATGATTCTACCTCTGCTTAAAACATTTTTATATATTGATACACACTTAACATATTGCAATGTACATTTCTATCTCTCATCAAGATACTTACTCATATATTGTTTACATTTTGTGGTCATTGTCCTCACTTGTTGCATAGTTATTTATTGTATAATATTCTAATATTAAGTCTTAGTCTTTAAGTTATATAGGTATTAAGAATTATAGATCAGTAGTCATTTATGTTTGTCATACTTACAGTTAGACTAATCAGGTTCTTTAGATACATAGAGATTGTATTCTGCATAGATAGGTAATCTTCCACCACTTCAAAGAGCTGCAGAATACGGCATTTAAATAACTTAGGGTTCTGTTGAAGTGAGATACAATTGCTCCTGGCAGCACTGATCTATTCCCCAGAGAATGTTGAGCAATAAAGACACTCCACTTGAAGCTTATTTTCTTCTTAGCAAAACTGGCCTTTGGGCAAAGAAATGCCCATGCCTCAACCACTGACAAGGTACATGGTATCCAGAAATGAATAAACAGGACTGTCAAATCTTGCTAAGTCAGAGTAAGATGGTTTTGAAAATTTTTCTCCCTCTGAAAATGGTCTGTTGGTTATTCTAGGCCTTAGCCAAAGCTGGTTGTTTTAATGTTGCAAATGAGACTTTGGGTGATTGCCTAGGTATCCAGTTGTATCTGTCTTTTGTTGCACATTTTGGAAGTTTCTTGATTGTACTTCCTGCTTACTCAAGTAATATTATTTCCCTTCTGGGGTCTTCCATGGGGTTGAAGACTAGATAGTTGCAGTTACTTTCCTCTCATGACTTGGCCAAGTTATTTATTATACAAGACTTAAACTAGTTAGGGTAGGATAATTATTGAATATATTTGTTCTTATTGTATATAATTTTGTATTAGGCTTGGAACTCTCTTATTTAAACAAAAGGGAGAGGTGCTGTATGTAGGAAGTCTTACAGCCAGTGGCTACCTGCCTGCTGGGGCGTGACCTCTTATACTCTTTATGCTGATGTAGAGCATGCATCTGGCCTCTTTTCCAGCTGTGGGATTCTGTTTCTGTTCTCAGTTCCAGCAGGGGATTCTGATTGTGAGTCTACCCCTAAATAAATAACCTTCTATTTCTCAATTCTGGGCTAGTGTGGGATTTCTTTTAAGTGTCTTCATCATCATATATCCTGTATATTAGGTGGGCACCCAACCTGTTTACAGAACTGAAAATTATGGATTATTATCTCACACCAGTAATTCTCAATCTATGGCTCAATACCCATTTGAGAGTCAAATGACCCTTTCACAGGGGTTCCTTATCAGATATCCTGCATTCCAGATATTTATATTATGATTTATATTTATATTATTCATAACAGTAGCAAAGTTACAGTTATGAAGTAGAAGTGAAAATAATTTTATGGCTGGGGGTTACAACATGAGAAACTGTATGTATTAAAGGGTCACAGCATTAAGAAGGTTGAGAACCAATGTCTTCTGTGAACAGCCCCCAGCTTTCCAGGAAGCTATCTGTCCTTGAGCAAGCAGAGCTCACAGGTTTCTCTGTCCTTGGGCAAGTGTGCCTTACAAGTTAGAAGCTTTTGTTTTATAGCTCTCTTAAGCAGAGTAATTTAAACTCAAAAGATAACGATGGCCCTCACATACAAAATAAAATCAAGTAATTTAGGTGACCTGGGGTTGTGAGATTGTGCAGCTGGCCAAGTGCTTGCCACACAAGTGGGAGGAATTTGGTTCAGTTTCCAGTACTCGCAGTTAAAAGTGGACACTGGTGAAGCAGAGAGGAGAGAAGCCCTGGAGTTTGCTGGCTAGACGGCCTAGCAGAGTTCAAGAGCTCCAGATTCAGTGAGGGACACTGTCTCAGAAAACAGAGTGGAGAATGACCGGCAGATGCCAACATCAACCTCAGGCTTCCGCATCAGGTACACTCCTCATGCGCAACCGCAAACACACAGTGCGACACTTCCTCATGTGCAACCGCAAACACACAGGCACGCTCATACCACCCTTCTCCAATTCTAGCCTACTTAAAGCTGACAAAATTGACATACTATGTGAATTCTGATATTGAGGAGAAACACAAATATGTCCATCCGTTACTAACCTAACTCATTTAGCAAAGGAATTAGTTCATTGTTTCTAAATAAAAACGTCTCTTCCTCTATTAAACTCTGCTATTGTGTATTGGTGTTCTAGAAAATTTCAAGTATTTGAGTCTTAATCCATGTAGCTAGCAGTTATCATTAGAACAAATCTGTGTTTATTTGAATCAATGGCATTGCCTCCTACATACATAGCAGTTCCTCAGAATTTGAAAGACAGTGAACTCCAGGCTTAGGATGGTTTGAATGGAATCCAATGTCGAATAAAGTTCCTATATTTCATTCGAAATCCAATATTATGATTGTTTTCTTAGAAATGACTAGAATTTATACTAGAACTTGTAAATTATACTAAACATACACCTGATTGGTCCAAAACAGCTAGGATGACTTTCTGCTATTCTAGTAAGTTCTAGGTTTATTTGTTGGGGGTAGAGTGAGGCACATGAAACCTACGATATACATAACTATATACAATAACACGACTAAAGGGGCAGTGACAGAGTGCTATCACTGAGTGTTGAGAGATTTTCTTTAGAAAATGACAGCATCAGCATGGCCGGGGCACGCCTTTAATCCCAGCACTCGGGAGGCAGAGGCAGGCGGATCTCTGAGTTTGTCTACAGGGCTGGTTCCAGGACAGGCTCCAAAACTACACAGAGAAACCCTATCTCGAAAAAAAAAAAAAAGACAGTTTCAAGTTAGACGTTCTGAGACAGTTTTGAAGAATATGGGCAATTTCCAAGAGAGCAGAATGGTGGCTATGAAAATTTGGTATGATATATGACAATAGTCTTTATCTTTAGTCTCTAATAGTTGAGTACTTCCGTGAGGAAAGTATGCTCACTATCCTTTTTTTCACTTCAAATGCTAATTTCCTCAGCATAAATGTTGGTTTGGGAAACACTTGACATCACATACGGGACCCAAGGATTTTTTTTTCTTTTTTTGTGTGAACTAGAAGGTTCTTGGGTTGTTTATTTAAATAAGATTTTTTTCATTTTTTTTTACATACCAATCAATTTCCCCTTCTTCTCTCTGCCTGTCCCCTCCCCTTTTCCATTTACCCTCTCCCCATCTATTCCTCCTCCCCTCCATTTCCATTCAGAAAGGGACAGGCCTCCAGTGGGCTTGCACAAGCATGGCACATCAGGTGAGGCAGGACTGAGCTCCTCCCCTTATGTCAAGGGGGGGCCAGGCAGTCCAGCGTGGGGAACAGGTGACCAAAAAACCGCCCACCAAAGAGAGGTCCTGCTCTCACTGTCTTACTAAGAGAGCAAGCCACACACACATGCAGGACCTAGAGGCTCCCTGACTGTTGTTTTCAGCGTCCATGAGCTTCCGAGAGCTCAGGGCAGCTCTTAGAGTATATCTGATAGCAATTAGGGAAGTCACAAATCTGCTTGCAGTTCAAGTACTGTCTCCACCATTGCTAGCTAGATTGCTAGGAGGAGTCTTCGTGGGGTCTAGATTTAAAACAAAGTTGTTGGGTTTTTTGTTTTTTGTTTTTTTTTTTTTTTTTGGTGTTCGGAGACAGGACTTCTCTGTAGATTTGGAAACTCCCCTCTCACTCACTAGCTCCACCAGGCTAACCTTGAACTCAGATTCACCTGCCTCAGCCTCTGCCTCCCAGCGCTGGGATTTACCTCCCTGCTAACAAAGGTCCTTTCACAGACCTGTTTCCTATCAACAATACTGAAACCATGCCCTCTTCCTCTTTGCTTATGCCTTTCCCACTCTTCTTCAAATTGGGGAACGTCTACTTTTAAGAAAGGGCTCAAATGTCATTCCCTGGTGAAGTTTTTTTTCCTGTTTTTTGTTTGTTTGTTTGCTTGCTTTTGTTTCTTTCGAGACAGAGTTTCTCTGTAGGTTTCTCTGTAGCTTTGGAGCCTGTCCTGGAACTAGCTCTTGTAGACCAGGCTGGCTTCGAACTCACAGAGATCCGCTTGCCTCTGCCTTCCGAGTGCTGGAATTGAAGGAGTGCGCCACCACCGCCGGCAGGTTTTGGGTTTTTGAGACAAGTTCTCACTCTAGCCCAGACTCACCTCGAACTCGCAACAATCTTTCTGCTTCTGCCTCCCCGTCGAATCCTAAGATTCCACCTCTTTGGATTGGTGAGCCCCACCTCACCCGCTGAGGATTTAACAAGTCAGATAGACAGATCTCAGATCAGCTCCAGGGCTCACTACGGGGAGTACATTCCCTAGCACAGAATAATGGGATTAGTTATTCCCTTGTGGTGCTGAATCCCTGCGGGTGAGAGTTGGGAGTGCCAGGACCGTATCTTTCTCACTGTTTCATCTCTGTGGAGCCTAACATTAGACACCCGGTAGGTTCGGTATTATCGGCGCGTCCCATCCAGGTGACTCTCCAGGTCCCCGAGGTGGCGCCACCGCAGGCGTTTCACCTGGTGCACCGGTTCCCGCCAACAGATCGTTTGAAATCTAGCGGCGGCGCGGCCGCAGGGGAGCGGAGCGGGTCCACCAGGACCACCGCCTGCGGGCGCCTGGATCTGCCCGCACCTGCTGGCGGTCCCCCCGGGGGCGACCCTGGCCTTTGCAGACGGGGACGCGCTCCTGGAAGAAGTCTTCCAGGCGCTGCTTTGGCCGGAGACGCTGTCCGGTTTTGCCTAACGGTGACCGGAAGGGTGGGAAGAAAGGGGGCGCAGGGATCTGTGGGTGTCCCGAGACAGGTCCTGGCTGGCGGCGCGGTCGCACCGAACCCACCGCTCAGTCCCGCCGGCCGGGGACCCAGAGACGCCACTCAGCTGGCCCGGGAACCCGGCGCCACGCCCACTGTGGGAGGAGCGCCGTCATTCGCGCGAGAACTCGCCTCGCCTCGCCTCTGCCTAGAGCAAGGTCTCGCGAGAAGCAGCTAAGGAGCCGGCCTGCAACCTGCCGGGGCGGCTCTGGTAGGCGCAGCTGGTGGAGCGGCCGCCTCACACCTAGCACCGGAGGGATCCGGTTGAGTAGGCGGGGGACGCGGGGCGTCGCTCTCGTAGCCCTTCTCCTCGCCCCGCAGTGGACGTCTCAGGGGCCGGCAGGTTGGAGCAGGTCGGGAGCGGGTGGCTGGGTTTGCGGTGGAAGCCGAGGGCGAGGCTGGCTGCTGTGGCCGGGGTCCGTGTGGCTGGCGGCGGCTGGAGAAGCGTGGGTGGCGCTCAGAGCTCCCGGCTTGGGCACCGGGTCCGGAGAGGCGGAGAAGGGTGATGCTTTGTGGGTTAGGAGCCCGGAGGCCTTTCCCCAGGGGAAAAAGGCGATCCCTCACACCTCCTTTCCAACCTCCTTTCCAGGGCAGAGTAACCCCGTGCCCCGCCCCTTTCCTGTCATCTTTGGGACACCGCAGCGACAACCCGAAGAGGGCGCATCACAATAGGGCGGTGAGTAAGGCTCCCAGTTTGGGGATAAGGTGGTGGGGAGTCGCCCTCTGGGTGGAGGATGAGACACCTGTAGTGTGCTGCGTGGCTTTATCCTGTAGCCGTATCAACAATGGTAAAGCTTTGTGTGCCCCTAACTTGCCCAGAAAAGGTTCTGATTTATTCTCTGTAAGACACAAGTCTTATCCCCTCTTGTAGTTGGGATTTCTTTTAGCAGTTTGTTAGTGCGGGCCAGTGTGCTTAGGCTCGGCCTTTACCGGATTCCCATTTCTTTTTTTTCTCTTTAGAAATTTGAGTCTGGGCCCTAACAGAATTACTGTTTCTCGCACCTTATTGGTATTTGGAGTCCGTGACATGCT